>NW_010362216.1:59042-92787 GCF_000414095.1 Morus notabilis | reverse complement strand
TATTTGAAAACCAAAATCCCCTCCAAACCCCCCCCCCCCCCCCCCCCCCTTCCTTGAACCAAAGGGTCTTAGGCAAGTCAAAATTAAGCAGCAGCATAATCATATTTTGTTTTTATTTTTAAATTATGATTATTATTTTTTTGATAAGCACTTGCACAATCACATAGCAAACTGGTCAGCACCCACCTACCCCATAGTATGATGGTAGTACAACACAACCACACAAATCCAAAGCCACCTTTTAACCCCATAAAATAAAATAAAATAAACCACCCAACTGACCAAAACAAAAAAACCAAAAACCCAAAACAATAAAAAAAATAAATAAATTCTTAAAATATAAATATAAATACAGAAAAGGGAAAAAATGAAAAAATATTAAGTGAGGATTTTGTAAAAATGACTTAATAAAAAAATTTTATTAATAAAATAACTTTTTAAAAATTTTTATTTGTAAAATAATAATTTTTTACAGATGATTTTTTTTTCATAAAAAATAAAAAAAATCATTTTATTAATTTTATTTTATTAGATAGTTATTCTAACTTATTACCGGATTGAAGCCTTCAATTTGGATTTTGGAGTCTTTGGAGTTTTGGAGGGTAGGTAGGTTTGGGTTGTTGCTTCTTCTTTCTTCTTCGTCGTCGTAGTCTATATATCTACGCTTTTACCCAACACCATTTTCGCCCACCAAACTTTCTTCTTCTTCTTCAATGGCGTCATCTCTCTCGTCGAAGCCATTTCTCGGAACTTCTCGTAAAGAAGGCTTTTCTGGTTTCGGTTTGGGATCTCTCTCCTCCGATCTCCGAACCCTCTCTTCCTCTTCTCTCCACTTCTCCACCGCCTCACCAACCCCCAAGAAGCTCCGTATGTCTCTTTCTCGCTCTCTCTATATATATATATATATACACACACATATATTATATATATGTATATATATATATATATAAGTATATATATGATGTTTTCATTCCTAAATTTCATTGCTTTCCGCTTTGCCTCTCTTAAATTTATCATTTTTTGTCTTTTTTTTTGTTGCTCTTGATGCTGATGCGGCGTGATGGTTTTTCCTACTTTGTTAAGATTGAGGATTTTTTTTTCTTTTGTTTAGTTATGATGTTATTTGGAACAATTAGCTAAACGCCAGCTTATTTTTCCCGCTTTACTTCCTCAAATATTTGCGGAGTTGAAATGGATTTCTCAGGAGTATACTTTATATATACAATTACTTCATAAATCATGGACATTTGAGGGAATCAGGGGGGGGAACTGATGCTAAATATATTTGCTTAGTATAGATTTGACAATGTGAGCAAGTTGACCTGCACTAATGATGTCTTTAAGTTCAGACGCAAATTCAACAAAATTTGTGTGACTCCCCAACATGTTTAAATAGATAATTACAAATGGGCAAACTATTTAGGTCAAAGCTTACCAAGATATCGGTCGTAACCAAATGGGGACTTTTAAATTGCAGTCATGCAAGTGCTAGAAATGGGAGTTTGTTACGGCTTATCCACCTAACCCAGGCCCAAGTGCAGACAACCCTGACACAGGGCCCAAACCTTGGCGAGTCTATCAAAAGAGGAAGGAGTTGGTTACGGACGGTTATGGGGTTAGCAAATGAGGAGGTTACACGTGGCAAGCTAGATGTTGTAGCTGGGAGATTTAGTAGCTGGTGGGCGGCGTTGGTGGGGGTGTGGAGAAAGTATCAGAGCAGTCTTGGTGGGCAAGAGGAGTATCCTCTTGATCGGGATTGAGCTCCTGGGGGTGTTTATTGTTGCCTTTAAACATCATTCCTTTCCTTAGGGATTTGCTATTGTAATTCAGTTTGGGTACTCATGTTTAGCTTGTAGGGAGAGGGTGCCTAAGTGGTTATAAACCCACATGTTAAGCCCATATTTTAGCAATGTGAGACTCAACCAGGATCCTAACATACCACCACGCTTCCGACACTGACGTTCACGGCCGCCCACTGTGGATGGCCCACTGCCTTTCCAGGTCGCCCCTGCCTAGGTCACCCCTGCCTAGGTCGCCCCTTCCACAACGTGGGCCTGAAGAGGAGCATGCTCTGATACCACTTTGTTAAGACCTTGGATTAGGAATTTGGGAATTCACACAGGAAATGAGAATTGGTAAGGAAACACACGGATTGAATTGATTAAAACTTCAACTAACGAAGGAATTACAGGAAAATATGGGGGTGTTTGAGCGACCCCTTGCACTCCTTAGAGCCTAAGCTCGTCTATGGCAATTACAGAGAGTAAATTCGATAGATCCTCCTACCTTGCTCACTCTGTTGTTATTCCCTGATTCTTCCTAACCGTTTCCTCTTCCCTTCACCTCTTCCGAGGCCCTCTCGAGATCCGAGACATCACGCTCTTCACCCCGTGGTGAACTCATCTGCCCCTTGTGCCCTTTCCATGTCAGCCCTTTTTTCTCCTCTAACCGTTTCCACCTCACCAGCCTCCAGCTCATCCCTTGTTGCCACATCAACCCGAACTCTTCTAGGCATTCTTCTAGCATAGGTGAAATGTAATGGGGGTCTAGGGAACCTATCAATACCCCCGGCCCAAAGACTCACCTTGTTCTCAAGGTGGAAATCTGGGAAGGCTGCCAGTATGCGGTCGAAACTTTCCTAGCTGTCCTCATGGTCAGGCAGCGCCTCCCAATGGATGAGGACCTCTAGTGCCGACGTGGACCCATGGGCCGCTTGGCGGACTCCTCGCAGTGCGGGTGGTCGAACCTGTAGAGGACACGAAACGGGGTCATTTGTGTGGCGGTATGAAAGGATGTATTGTACCAATATTCTGCCCAAGGAAGCCAGTTTGCCGTTGGGGTGCATCTGAGGAGAAACACCGAAGGTAGGTCTCAAGACACCGATTGACCACTTCGGTTTGCCCGTCCGTTTGAGGGTGATAGGCCGTGCTCCGAGTTAAGGTAGAGCCTTGATGCTTAAACAATTCCGTCCAGAATTTACTCAAAAAAATCTTATCGCGTTCGGAGATAATAGTGAGGGAATACCGTGCAGCCTTACCACGCCGCGAAGGAACTCGTCTGCCACTGTTGTCGCGGTGAATGTATGCTTGAACGAAATGAAATGGGCGTACTTACTCAAGCGGTCGACGACAACCAGGATGGCATTGAATCCTGCTGACTTGGGTAGCCCTTCAATGAAATCCATTGATAGATCGTCCCATACTTTGTCCAGAAGGCGCAGGGGTTGTAACAATCCCTCGGGGGCCAAGGTCTCATATTTGTTTTGCTGACAAATCTTGCACTTCGCAACATAGGCCTCGACGTCCTTCTTCATTCCAAACCAATACCAATTAGCTGCCAACCGTCGTCTTGAGCACCCCGGAATGTCCTCCAGCCACTCCGTCATGATAGGTGTGGAGCAATTTGGTTACCAGCCGAGAATCGCGTGAGACCATAGCCCGGCCTTCTCTCATGAGACGTCCTTGCTGCAAGGTGAAGCCCGGATGAGCCCCTGAATCGGCTCGTAGATCCGCAATAATGTGTGAGAGCTTGGCATCCTCGGCATTGTGGCGGTGAAGCTCCTCCGCATCGAGCTCAAAGGGTGCGGACAGCAACTGGAGTTCCGCAGATGTGGGAAGGCGGGAGAGGGCATCTGCATCCTTATTCTCCAGTCCGGGACGATACTGAATTTCGAAATCAAAGCCTAGAAGCTTGGACAGCCAACGTTGGTGGGATTCGCTGACAACTCGTTGATCCAACAAGAATTTCAAACTCTTTTGGTCGGTGCGGATAATGAAGTGCCTCCCTACAAGGTATGGCCGCAATTTCTGGACCGCCAACACAATGGCCATAAGTTCGCGCTCGAAACTGATTTCAAGTGAGCGGAGCTGGAGAGAGCTTGGCTAAAGAAGGCGATTGGCCGCTGATCTTGCATTAATACCGCCCCGATTCCGACCCCTGATGCATCCGTCTCAACCACAAATGCCCGGGAGAAATCCGGCAAGGCCAACACAGGGACTGTTGTCATGGCTGCCTTGAGTGTGTGGAAAGCTTTTGCAGCCTCTGCTGTCCATAGGAAGCTGTCTTTCTTTAGCAAATTTGTTAGTGGCCATGCTATGGATCCGTACCCTTTAACGAACTTCCGATAGTAACCCATTAAGCCCAAAAACCCCCGAAGCTCCCGCAAATTGGTGGGCGGTGGCCAATTGATCATGGTTGCGACTTTGGCTTGGTCTGCTGCCACCCCTAACTTTGAGATGATATGGCCTAAATATTCCAGCGTGGATTGCCCAAAGTAGCATTTTTTTGCATTCGCATAGAGGCTGTGTTTAGCTAGCTCGGCAAGCACTATCTCTAAATGCTCGGCATGCTCACTCACCGTTCGGCTATACACCAGGATATCATAAAAAAATACCAACACAAATTTTCGGAGAAAGGGCCGAAATACCTCGTTCATGAGAGACTGGAACGTGGCCGGGGCATTGGTCAACCCAAACAGCATGACCAAGAACTCGTAGTGCCCCTCGTGGGTGCGGAAAGCCATCTTCGGCACATCCTCGCTGCGCACCCGGATTTGGTGATAACCGGACTTCAAATCGATCTTTGAAAAAATGGTGGCTCCGTGTAATTTGTCTAGGAGCTCGTAGATGATTGGAATCGGGGAACGATATGGTACGGTTTCGCGGTTTAAAGCTCGATAGTTGACGCAAAATCGCCAACTTCCATCCTTTTTCTTGACAATCAGAACCGGGCTGGAGAAGGGGCTAACGCTTGGTTGTATGATTCTTGCGGTGAGCATTTCACCCACCAACTTCTCAATTTCACTCTTTTGTGCTTGTGGATACTGGTATGGCTGGACGTTGATTGGAGAGGAACCTGCTTTCAGTGGTATGGCGTGGTCGCCCAGCCGTGGTGGAGGGAGGCTAGGTGACATTTGAAAAATCTCGGCGTGTCGCTGTAGCACTGCCGGTAAGGCGGCTGGCACTGCCTCCACCAACACCACTCCTTGCTGGGTTTCAACTAAAAACGTGCCCAATTCCACCCAGAACCCCTATCCCTCTTGCTTCAAAGCCCGCATCATGGTTTTCAAGGACACCGGAGACTTACCGAGGCTGGGGTCTCCCTGCAATACCACTGGAGTTTCACCGATCTTGAACTTCATCGATAGAGCCCGCCAGTTGATTGCCACGGCTCCGAGTGTCTCCAACCACTGCATACCATGGATCACGTCGGCGCTCCCAAGCTCCAGAGGCAGGAAATCTTCCACAATGGCCACATCTTGCACGGTCAAGGCTACCCCACGACACACCCCTTCTCCTTTGACTGTGAGACCGGTACCCATCACCACTCCATAGCCACCGGTGGTATCCAACTACAACCCCAGCTTCTTAACCAAATCCATGGAAATGAAGTTGTGGCTTGCCCCACTGTCGATCAAAACTACCACATCCTCCCCCTTAACCCCTTGAGCTTCATCGTGCGAGGAGCAGTCAACCCCATCACGGAGTTCAACGACAGTTTTACCAAGTCATCGGCCAAGGCATCCTCCCACGCTTCTGTTGTCTGCTCGCCGGTACTATCCCCCTCCGGTTCTTCTCCACTGACCACCAAGACTTGCAATTCCTTGTTCGAACAGCGGTGGCCTATGGAATACTTGCCATCGCAACGGTAACATAACCCCCTTTCCCTCTTTGCCTAGAGCTCAGCGTCTGTTAATCGGCAGAAAGGGGCAGGTGGCGCACTCCCTGTTTTCTCGATGGCAGGTGTAGGTCTAGGTTGAAAATTGTTTCCACTTCGTGTCGCGCGAGAAGGAGAGGAGTTCTTAGGCCAAGACACGTGTGAGCCCATGGTCATTCCATGGGCCTGAGCTGTTGGTTCCTGTCTTCTACCCTTTGGGCCAATTCCATTATCCGCCCAACCCAACAGGCTTGAGCATCTTGATCTCAGCCCGAATTTCAGGTTTGAGCCCTTTTATGAAACTACCTTCCAATACCTGCTCGGTTACCCTAGTAAGAGGCACCGCCAACACTTAAAAGTTCCGGCGGTACTCCCTCACGGTGGACTCCTGCCGAAGAGCCAGAAATTTCTCGTAAAGGCTCCCTTCCTGCGTCGGCCGGAAATGCTCCAAAATCAGCCGTTTGAGGTCTGCCCAGTCCCGGATCGCTCGTCGGCCGTCTTCCCACTGGAACCAAGCCAGCGCCTCGCCTTCGAGGCTGACCACGGCAATCTCCAGTTTCTCTGCTTCCGCACTGCGATTGAGAGCAAAGTACCTCTCAGCTCGGCAGATCCAACCATCGGGCTCCTCCCCATCGAACACCGGCATTTCCACGCGCCTTGTCCGCCACTCTCCCCGATTTCCGCCCTCGCGGATTGGTGTTTCCATCTGCCCACCGCTGCCCAGCGACCCACCTCCCTTCTCCTCTCCACCTCCTGGTGTTGCTGATTGAATCGAAGGAAGCTTCATGGCCGCCGCCGACGTCCCCGGGGAAGAAACATCACGCTGCCATAGCAATTCTTCCAGCTTCCCTATCATTAACTCCACGCTCCTTTCCAGCTTTGGGATTTTCTGCAAATCCTCGCAGAAGGTCTCCTGCAGTTCCCCTTTGAAGACCTCCAGATCGCGCTGGATCTCTTCACGGACTCCCTCTGTTTTCTCGTTCCCCTTCTTTGCTGGTGCCATCCCAAGAATTGCTCTTATACCACTTTATTATAACCCTTGGGTAGAATTCATCCCCAAAAGCTAGCTTGTAGGGAGAGGGTGCCCAAGTGGTTATAAACCCACATGCTAAGCCATACTTTAGCAATGTGAGACTCAACTAGGATTCTAACAAATTCTCGCTCTTCCATTTATTCTCTCGCTCTTAACATTCGTTGCTAAATTATTAACTCTAACAAATTGGTCCGACTTGCCATGACGAACACGAGAGTGGAGTCACGATTGGACGCGTTAGAGAAGAGTTTAGCATTGGTCGAAGACGCACTGAAGCAAATGAAGGAGGGGACACTCACCCAAGATGTCAAAATGCAGGGCATTGCGGAGGAAGTGACGTGGATTAACAACCGCCTGGATACTGTGGATGAACTTAAGATAATGCTCTCCAGCGTGTTGAAAGGGAAGCACACTGACGAAGAACCAAGTGATTCAGCGGCAGCGGTGTTGTCTCTACCATGGGAACAACTGAGTCCTACAACTGCCGAGGTCAGCAACCGATTCACCAACACTAAAGAGACGCCTTCGGCAAACAGCTGGGATGAACTCCATAATGCAGCTAAACGGGTGGAGATACCAACCTTTGACGGTACAGATCCGTTCGGCTGGATTGCTCGGGCTGAGCAATATTTTGGCGTCCATAACACACCTGATGTCCTCAAAGTCCGCTTGGCAGTGACTTGTATGGAGGGCTCTGCTCTTCACTGAATACAGTGGATTCACAAGAAAGACCCATCTCTCTCTTAGGAGGTGTTGGTCGCCGAACTCATTAGGCGTTATTGTGGACGGAAGGCGAGCAATCCGTACGAAAGTCTCACCACGCTCTGCCAAACGGGCTCCGTTGCAGAATACATCGAGGAATTTGTGGCCACAACTACTTAAGTTTCGGAGTTGCCAGACCCGCAATCCTTGGGGTACTTCATGGGGGGGCTCAAAGACGTAATACGACGCTGCGTTCGTACTCATAACCCGACAGATGTGTCTAGAGCGATGGAGTTGGCCTATGACGTGGAAGAAGAGCTAGGTATTCAGGCGACAGGTGTATTCGGTGGACGACAAGTTGGGAGTGTGTCGTTTACATGCCACCGTTTTTCTTCGGGGAATGGATCTTTCGGGCGGGCCCCAACTTACCCACCCACCCGACCCGGTCATTAGAAATATGGGTCCCATCCTTTTGCAAGACCAGTCTAAGATAACCGCACCACCCACACACCTTGAGACACCCCACGCCCCATGGGAGAAGTTTCTCGAACGGAGTCAGCTGGACTCCAGCCACTAGACAGACCCCCGACGGCACCCCCGAGGTCCAGAGGAATGCGAAATAATTCGCACCAAGAATTTCTAGAGATGCGAGAGCAGGGCTTGTGCTTTAAGTGTCGGTGGCCATTCCACCCCCTTCACCAGTGCCCTAACAAGAGCATGCGCGCCATCATCGCCGGTGATGATGAGGAATTGGAGGGAGAAGGGGAACTCGATAAGCTGGAAGCCGCAGAGACCGTCGTGGACGAGCAAATGGACGAAGCCACTTGGAGCTTCCCTTGTATTCCGTGGGAGGGATTTCTCAGCCTCGCACCATGAAGCTTGCCGGCTCAGTGAATGGGAGCCCTATCGTCGTCATGGTGGATAGTGGCGCAAGCCACAATTTCATCTCCGCGGGGGTTATTGGTTGGTTGGGTTTGCCGTTGGAGGATACCAGAAGTTTTGGAGTTAAGTTGGGTGATGGGCATAAAGTGTCTGCTCGAGGAGTTTGCAATAATGTCCAAATTACATTGGGCGACGTCTCTTTTTTGGTGAATTGTTACAAGTTCGACTTGGGTGGGGTCAATGTTATTTTGGGAGTGGCATGGCTTGAGACACTGGGGGAAGTGCAGGTGAATTGGCACACGATGACAATGAAATTCAACTGGCGGGGTACAACGATGGAAATCGTGGGTCGTCCGGCGTTATGTTGCACGCCTGTCTCTTCACAATTGCTATTGAAAACGGCTAATGTGATTTTTAGCGACCTGTTGTGGGAAGTCGAGGGTCGAGTCGCGGAGATTGAATGCGGCACCAACTGACAACAAGGCCTTAATAGAGACCTAACGGGCTGATCTGCACAGGTTACTGACCGTCTATGAGAAGATTTTCAAGAGCCCAACGGGCTTCTACCACCACGGACCACTGATCATTCCATTCCTATTGTGGAAGGGGCGAATCCAGTGAGTGTCCGCCCTTACTGGTATGCACATGCGCAGAAGGATGAATTGAGATACTTGTATCGGAGATGTTGGCAGCATGAGTGATTCATCCGAGTACCAGTCCCTATTTGAGCCTTGTGATCCTGGTCCGAAAGAAGGATGGGAGCTGGCGTTTTTGCGTGGACTACCTCCAATTAAACAAGGTGACCGTTCCGGATAAATACCCCATTCCGGTCATTTGTGACATGTTGGACGAACTACAGGGGTTGAGTACTTCTCTAAGTTGGACCTACGTGCTGGCTATCACCAAATACGTGTTCGGGTTGAGGATGTGCTGAAAACGGCGTTTCGAACACGCGAGGGGAATTATGAATTCTTGGTGATGCCCTTTGGGCTCACTAATGGCCCTGCGACATTCCAAGCGACAATGAATGAGGTTGAAAGTTTCTGAGGAAAAATATAAAACCTTTCTTAATTTAATTGGTAGAAAATCGGAGTATAAATAGGTGTACAACAGACCTAAGTCCCATGGCTAACAGAATCGGGAAACTAGGAAACCTAATAGGATAGGGAAACTATCCTCAAGATATTCCTAAGATCTTTCCTAAAAAATAGGAACTGCCCCCTAAATTAAGAAAGATATGCTAGCTATTCCAATTTAAGCAATATCTCCTAATTTAAGCAATATCTCCTAATTAATGTACATAATTCAATACTCCCCCTCAAGTTGAGTCATAGATATCTCTTAAACCCAACTTGCTAATACAAGATTCAAACCCTGGTATACAAGATTCAAACCCTGGTCTAAATAACCCATTGGTTAAAATGTCAGCTATCTGTTGAGATGTTGGCAAGAAGGGTAAACACACAGTTCCGGATTCTAATTTTTCTTTGATGAAATGCCGATCTATCTCCACATGTTTGGTGCGATCGTGTTGAACAGGGTTATTAGTAATGCTAATAGCAGCCTTGTTGTCACAGTAAAGCTTCATTGGAGCTTCTATTGTTAATTAAAGATCTCCTATAACTTGCTGCAACCAAATTAACTCACATAGCCCATTAGCCATTGCTCGAAATTCTGCCTCTGCACTGCTACGGCCAACAACACTTTGCTTTTTGCTTCTCTATGTAACTAGGTTTACCTACACAAGGCAACAGCATCCAGTTGTAGACCTCCTGTCAGTCACGGATCCAGCCCAATCAGCATCTGTATAGGCTTCAATTGTTCGGTTGTCATGTTTTCCGAACATTAATCCTTTTCCCGGAGACCCCTTGAGATATCTAAGGATTCGGTAGGCAGCTTCCATATGAGTTTTCTGAGGAGAGTGCATAAATTGGCTTATCATACTCACGGCAAAAGCTATGTCTGGTCTAGTGTGTGATAAGTAAATCAACCTTCCAACCAACTTCTGATATCTCGTGGTATCAACACTGTCACCCTCACTATTCCCGAGTTTTACATTGGGATCAATAGGAGTATCAACTGGTTTGCACCCACTCATTCCAGTATCTTCGAGAAGATCAAGTACATACTTTCTTTGGCTGACCATTATTCCTTCTTTAGATCTTGCTATTTCCATACCTAAAAAATATTTTAGGTTCCCGAAGTCTTTGATCTCAAATTCATCTGCCAAGCACCTTTTCAACCGAGCCGTTTCTAGAATATCATCACCTGTCAAGATAATGTCATCCACATAGACAATAAGGATGGCAATTCTTCCTTCCTTTGATCTTCTAAAGAAGAGTGTGTGATCTGCCCGGGCTTGAGAATAACCTTGTCTCTTTACCGAGCTTGTGAATTTCTCAAACCATGCTCGTGGTGATTATTTTAGCCCATAAAGAGATTTTCTCAGTTTGCACACCTTTGAACCAAACTTATCTTCAAAACCGGGTGGAGGTCCATAAAAACCTCTTCTTCTAAATCTCCATTTAAGAAGGCATTCTTGACATCTAACTGTTGTAACTACTAGTCTAAGTTTACCGCAATTGAGAGAACCCGTACAGTATTCAGTTTAGCTACTGGTGCAAAAGTCTCAGAGTAATCTATGCCATAGGTTTGAGTGAAACCTCTGGCCACCAGACGTGCTTTATACCTTTCTAGTGATCCATCAGATTTGAACTTGACCGTGAATACCCATTTGCACCCAACAGTTTTCTTCTCCTTTGGCAAATTTATAACCTCCCATGTCTGATTCTTCTCTAGAGCCCCCATCTCCTCTAAAACAGCTGCTTTCCATTCGGGTACCTGAAATGCATCTCTAATACTCTTTGGAATTACCACATGTGAGAGTTGAGTAACAAAGGCACGGAAACAAGGAGATAGCTTTTTATAAGAAACAAAATGGGACATGGGATATAGAGGACGCCTAGTGCATTCTCTAGTTCCTTTTCTTAGTGCAATAGGTAAATCAAGCTCATTTGAGAAATTTTCAGGGATTGGACTCAAACCTGAAACTTCTGGACTTGGTATTGAGGTTGATTCTTGACCATGCTGCAAGTTATTGGTCAATCCACTTGACTTTGGTTCGCTTCTTGAGAAAACTTTCCAAAACCTGTTTTCAGTGTTATTTCTTGTTCTAATTAGACTAACACTGGAAGGAGCCAAATTTTCATTATTTAAAACATCTGCAGAGTTATTCTCTGGATGATTCTCTTCAGAATTTTCAGAATTATTTAAGTTTTGCAAAAAATCCGAATGTTGAAGGGCAAATTCTGATGAAAAATTTTCGAAAAAAGATTCACCTTGATCATGAAAATCAAAGACTATTTTTTCATCTCCCCTTAAAGCCAAATCTGCCTGTGTGTGCTCCCCCTGAAGTTGAGGCTGAAAAGCTGATTGATTTTCAAAAAATTGCACATCAAAGGTGACAAAATATTTCCTTTTTTTGGGATCATAGCACTTATATCCTTTTTTACTTGGAGAGTATCCTAAGAAGACACACTTAGTTCCTCTAGGATCAAGTTTTCCTAAGTTTACATCTTCATTGTGGATATAAACAGTGCAGCCAAATGTTTTCAGTGGCAGAGTGGATTGAATTTTTGTTTGGGGAAAAGTTTTGGAAAATTCACTTATAGGAGTGGCAAAATTCAAAACTTTCGAAGGCATTCTATTTATCAAAAAAATTGCTGTTAAAATAGCATCTCCCCAAAATTTTTTTGGTACTTTATGTGTAAATAACAGTGCCCGAGCCACTTCTAACAAATGCCTATTTTTTCTTTCGACAATGACATTTTGTTGAGGTGTGTCAACACAAGAGTTTTGTTGAAAAATGCCATTTTGTGAGAAAAAAACACTCAAATGTTTTGTGAAATACTCACGACCATTGTCACTCCTTAAAACTTTGATTTTTGTTTCAAATTGAGTGTAAATCATGTTATAAAACGTTTTAAAAATCTGTTCCACCTCAGATTTTTGTGTCATCAAGTAAACCCAAGTCATTCTTGTGTGATGATCTATAAAGGTAACAAACCATCGTTTTCCCGAAGGAGTTGAAATTCTTGAAGGTCCCCATATATCACTATGCATAAGAGAAAAAGGTTTGGAAGGAACATATGGACGAGAGATATATGGAGATCGATGCATTTTTGCTGAAGCACAAATTTTGCATTGAAAAAGAGATGGATCTTTATTGGAGAATAAACTAGGAAACAAACGTTTTAAATAATAAAAACTTGGATGACCAAGCCTAAAATGCCAAAGCATAATGTCATTCTTACTAGAACTAGAAATAACACCAAAACAAGTATTTGAAACATAATCTTTAGGAAGTGATCCATTGTCAAAGTAGTAAAGTCCACCACTTAATTTAGCATTGCCAATCATCTTCCCTGAGGCCATGTCCTGAAATTCATAGTAAGATGGAAAAAATTAGCATGACAGTTTTGGTCAAGAGTTAATTTACTGACTGACAGTAAATTGCATAACAATTTTGGAACATGTAACATATCCTTTAGAGTTACACATGGAGAAATTTTGATGGAACCCGTCCCTACTATGGCTGAAAAAGAACCATCGGCCACTTTAATTTTTTTATTTCCTGCACAAGGGCTGTAAGTGGAAAATAGATGGGAACAACTGGTCATATGATCTGTGGCACCAGAATCTATGATCCATGGGCCAGAAATATTTGAGGAAGTGAGGGTAGAAGCAGCTTGATTACCTTGGTGAGCATAAGAGGTAGCAGTGCAGATGCAGAATTTCGAGCAATGGCTAATGGGCTGTGAGTTAATTTGGTAGCAGCGAGTTATAGGAGATCTTCAATTAATAATAGAAGCTCTAATGAAGCTTTACTGTGACAACAAGGCTGCTATTAGCATTGCTAATAACCCTGTTCAACACGATCGCACCAAACATGTGGAGATAGATCGGCATTTCATCAAAGAAAAATGGGAATCCGGAACTGTGTGTTTACCCTTCCTGTCAACATCTCAACAGATAGTTGACATTTTAACCAAGGGGACTAGGGTTTGAATCTTGTATTAGCAAGTTGGGTTTAAGAGATATCTATGACCCAACTTGAGAGGGGGGGTATTGAATTATGTACATTAATTAGGAGATATTGCTTAAATTAGAATAGCTAGCATATCTTTCCTAGTTTAGGGGGCAGTTCCTATTTTTTAGGAAAGATCCTAGGAATATCTTGCGGATAGTTTCCCTATCCTATTAGGTTTTCTAGTTTCCCGATTCTGTTAGCCACGGGACCTAGGTCTGTTGTACACCTATTTATACTCCGGTTTTCTACCAATTAAATTAAGAAAGGTTTTATATTTTTCCTCAGAAACTTTCATGGTATCAGAGCCTGGTTTAGGCCTTTACCTCTGTCCGCCATGGCCAAGAATCCAGAAAACCTTCCTTCAACCCAAACCGTACCCTCTGCCTCTTCTAATAATGCTGATTTCAACCCTAATGCTTCCATTCAAATTACTACCGTACGATTGAATGGAAGGAATTTTCTAGAATGGGCCCAATCAGTAAAACTAGCCATAGATGGCCGAGGAAAACTAGGGTTTCTTACAGGGGAGGAACCAAAGCCGAAGGAATCTAACCCTTCATTCCGGAAGTGGAGGTCTGAAAATTCACTCATCACTACGTGGCTTCTCAATTCCATGGAGGAATCAATCTGGAAGCCATATCTGTTTATGTCAGCCCAAGAAGTATGGGAGGCCGTGCGTGAAACCTACTCGGACCTGGAGAATTTTTCACAAGCCTTTGAATTGAAGACTCGGTTGTGGAATTCCAAACAGGGGGAGGTAGATATCACTACGTATTACAATAGAATGTTGGCACTTTGGCAGGAATTAGACCTCTGCTACAATGATGAATGGGAGAATCCCAAAGACCTTGCTAGGTTTAAGAAAAGGGAAGAAATTGATCGTGTTTTTATCTTTTTAACAGGGGTTAATGCAGGATTTGACGATGTTAAAGGGCGTGTTCTAGGCAGACGTCCCCTTCCTACAATCCATGAAGTTTTTTATGAACTTAGGCAGGAAGAAGGACGAAAGAGAGTCATGACTGGTTCATTCTTGCCACCAGCAGAGCTTGAAAGTTCAGCCATAGCAGTCCGTGGCAATGAGAGTGACTCACATAAGAAGAAGAAGCCGTGGTGTGACCACTGCAAACGGCACTGGCACACCAAAGATTACTGCTGGAAGCTTCATGGGAAACCACCTAATTGGCAGCCAAATTGGAAGAAGAAACAGGAGGGAGTCAAGGCGTTAAACACTGTGACAGACTACTGTAGAGCCACCATCTCGGTACAGCCTCCATTTACCAAGGAACAAATTAAGCATCTTCTAAACTCTTTAAGTCTCCACAAATTCAATAGAGGTATTCCAACCTTATCTCCGAAAATTTGTTTTGGTTTTTTTTTTTTATGACATTCTTGTCTACATCACAACTTGGGATGAACATTTGCGGTATTTGAGGGTGGTGTTGGAACTTTTGGAGGTTAACCAGCTGGTTGTTAACAAAAAGAAATGCCAAATTGGGAGGCATTCTGTTGACTATCTAGGACACGTCATTTCGGCAAAAAGAGTAGCAATAGACCCCAGCAAGATTTCCAGCATCCTTTGCTAGCCGACGCCTCGCAATGTCCGGGCCGTTCGCGGTTTCTTGGGTCTAACGGGCTATTATCGAAGGTTTATATAGGGCTATGGGAAGATCGCGCAACCCCTCGCGGATTTGTTGAAGAAGAGCCAAGGATTTAATTGGACAGAAAAGAACGCCGCGCATTTGAGGAGTTGGAGGAGCGGATGATCACGGCCCCGGTACTCAGCATTCCTGATTTTTCAAAGCCATTCCTCATTGAATGTTCGGGAGAGGGCTAGGGGCGGTGTTGATGCAAGATAACAAGCCGGTAGCATACTTTAGCAAGGCACTCTCGGACATAACTCTAGCCAAGTCGACTTACGAGAAATAATTGATGGCGCTGGTCCTGGCAATTCAACATGGGCTCCCGTACCTCTTAGGACACAAGTTTTGGGTGCGCACCGACCACAAAAGTTTGAAGCACCTTCTACAGCAGTAGATAACGACTCCGGCGCAGCAGAATTGGATTGCAAAATTATTGGGGTATGACTTCGAGATTCAATACAAGGTGGGAACTTGCAACAAAGCCGCTGACGCATTATCGCGCCGAGACGAGGATGTTGAGTTTTTAGCCATAAGCTGCTCCCAATGGCTGGATGCCGAGGAAGTAAACAGAGCTATTCTTGCTGACCCTAAACTCGCTTCGATTGTACAACAACTTCTTGCGGATCCCAAGAGTTGCCCACCCTATACCTTGGTACATGATCGGTTGTTTTACAAGGGACGGTTAGTGATTCTGGCCAATTCTCCTTGGGCTCAAACGCTCTTACAAGAGTTCCATTGCCCTGCCATAGGAGGGCACTCAGGAGCCTACCGGACTTATCGACGCTTAGCTGCCAATATCTATTGGCCAGGGATGGGGAAAACAGTGAAGGCCTTCGTGCCTGCTTGCCTTGTTTGTCAGAAGCATAAGTATTTAGCCACAACGCCTGCCGGGTTGCTGCAACCACTTCCGATTCCGACGGCAGTTTGGGATGATATTGCCATGGATTTCATCTCCGGACTACCGAAATTAGCGGGCTTTAACTGCATCTATGTGGTGGTTGACCGGTTTTCCAAGTACTGACAGTTTATTGCCATCAAACACCCCTATACTGCGAAGTTGATTGTGGCTGTTTTTGCGAAGGAGATCGTTCGGTTACATGGCGTTCCCAGCTCGATAGTCAGCGACCGGGATCCAACTTTCATCAGCGCGTTCTGGAGGGAATATTTTCGACTGCAGGGGATGGTACTACGGATGAGCTCTTCTTATCATCCGGAGACGGACGGACAAACCGAAGTTCTCAACCGAGGTCTGGAAACTTACCTCAGATGCTTTGTTTCGGAGCAACCGAAACAATGGTCACAATGGCTGAGTTGGGCGGAGCTTTGGTATAACACTACATACCAAGCCGCAACAGGGAGAACGTCATTTGAAATTGTCTATGGCAGACCACCTCCGACGATTCATAAGTTTCTTCTAGGGGAAATGAGAATTGAGGCCGTGGCTAGTTTGTTGGCTGATAGGGAGGAAATTTTGAGGCAGCTGAGGTACAACCTCTTGCGCGCACATGAAGGGTGCAAATATGCGAATATGCACCGGAAGGATGTCCAATTTGCCGTGGGTGACAAGGTGTTTCTTAAGTTGCGCCCACACCGTCAGCAATCTGTTGCGCATCGCGTCAACCCGAAGCTCTCCGCCCGCTATTATGGACCCTTCCTTATTCCGCAACGCATTGGTTCTGTGGCTTACCGGTTGCAACTTCCCCTTGCTTCCCGTATTCATCCAGTTTTTCATGTCTCCCAATTGAAGAAGGCAGTAGGCAACCACCCAGTCAAAGGGACGAGCACACTGTGGAACCGGAGGCTATAGTCGCGCAGAGGCCTATGAGGGTTGATGGAGTAGCAGTGAAGCAGGTCTTGGTTCAGTGGAAAGGAAAACCTGTCGAGGATGCCACATACATGGACTATGAGGTGTTTAAAGGCCAATTTCCCCAACACAACTCAAGCGGGAGACATTGTTACGGCCATTGTTACAGCCCATCCACCTAACCCAGGCCCAAGTGCAGACAACCCTTACACGGGGCCCAAACCTTGGCGAGTCTATCGAAGGAGGAAGGAGTTGGTTACAGACGGTTATGGGGTTAGCAAATAAGGTGGTTACACGTGGCAAGCTAGATGTTGTAGCTGGGAGATTCAGTAGTTGGTGGGCAGCGTTGGTGGGCGTGTGGAGAAAGTATCAGAATAGTCTTGGTTGGTGGGCAAGAGGAGTATCGTCTTGATCGGGATTGAGCTCCTGGGGGTGTTTATTGTTGCCTTTAAACATCATTCCTTTCCTTAGGGATTTACTATTGTAATTTAGTTTGGGTACTCAAGTTAGTTGCATAATTTGAATATGGGATTATATTGTAACTTGTGATTTTGTCTCTTGAATACAATTACAGTATAATTCTCGCGCTTCCATTTATTCTCTCCTTAACAATCGTTGCTAAATTCTTAACTCTAACAGAGTTCTAATTTCTTAACATCAAATGTGTTACAACCCCTGATAGTACGTTATTGATTAACTCAAAAAGTTTCAGGTAATGATTAGTAGGCTCAGTTATGTATTCCCAGATTACAATCTGGGACCCACAAATAATTTTAATTAAAATACCTTTTGTAGAATTAGGTGCACGTGTTTTTGTGGAAATTCAGAGAAAATATTCTCTGAGATTATGGCCGGATATTGACTATGAATAGGCTGATTGTGTATAGCTGTGAATATCTGTAAACTTAAAAAGAATATTTGTATTCTAGGAAAGTAGACTGATTATCTTATTTCAGGAAAGTAGAATAACTAGCTTGTTTCCTTTTCTCTATTTGTTTCCTTAAATCAGTGATTGTGTTTTTTGATTTAATGGAATTGTATTACCTATAAAGTGTATGATACAGTAAAATGAAAAGTATTCCCCTCACACATTTTTTGTCTACCTTTCTCTTCCGTGTTCATTGTTTTTTGATTTGGTATCAGAGCAAATCTATTTTCTTCCTGATTCTTCTGCTTCTCCTTTTGTTCTCCTCTTCCTTACCCAATGTCAAAAACCTCTGCCGAGTCAAGCGGAAACCTCAGAAGTCACCCTTGTTTCAAACCCGTCAAAAACCATAGGGACAACAGAATCTCATTCCGTTCAAATTACCACCATCCGTTTAAATGGTGATAATTTCCTACGTTGGTCGCAGTCGGTTCGTATGTATATCCGAGGTCGTGGGAAGTTTGGATACTTGACTGGAGAAAAGAAGGCTCCTGCAGAGAGTGATCCGGCATATGCTACTTGGGATGCCGAGAATTCCATGGTTATGACATGGTTGGTTAATTCGATGGAGGAAGACATTAGCTCTAATTATGTGTTATCCAACTACACAAGTGCTATGGGAGAATGTGAATCAGATGTATTCGGATTTGGGGAACCAATCCTAAATTTTTGAGTTGACTTTAAAACTCGGTGAAATAAGACAATGGGAGGATAGTGCCACCAAGTATTTCAACTCTTTGAAACGGATATGGCATGACCTTGATTTATTCAACACCTACGAATGGAAGTCTGTTAGATGGTCGCCATCATAAGAAGGTGGAAGATAACCAAATTTTTAAGTTTCTTGCAGGTCTCAACATTGAGTTTGATGAAGTAAGGGGGAGAATCATAGGACGACAACCACTACCTCCTATTGGTGAAGTATTCTCAGAAGTTAGGAGGGAGGAGAGTTGAAGGAATGTGATGCTGGGAAAGAAGGGGCCGAATGATGTGGTTGAAGAAGTTGCTCTTGTTGCCGTGGGAGAAAACTCAAGTAGGCTGTACCAGCGGAGAACAGGTGATTAGCAAAGAAGAGAGGATGGCTGGTGCAAAAGTCTGACATACCGACGCCAAGACAAATCTCGGCTTTGGTGTGATTATTGCAGCAAGCCCCGTCACACCCAGGAGACCTGTTGAAGGATTCATGGCAAACCAACAAATTTGAAGGGATCCAAGCTTGGTGAGAAAACTGGATATGCAGCCTCCAACACAAAAGAAACTAATTCCAGCCCCTTCACAAAAGAACAAATGGAGCATCTCCTTGCACTGCTAAAATCCAATTCCTCATCTAGTACTCCTACTGTGTCTATTGCACACACAGGTAAAGAAATTACTAGAATGAATGCTCATTTGTGTTTCTCAGCAGCATGGATAATAGATTTTGGTGCTTCTGACCGTATGACTAATTCCTCAAATTTGTTCAATTCTTATATCCCATGTTCTGGTAATGAAAAAGTTAGAATTGCATATGGGACATTCTCGTCGATTGCAGGTAGAGGATTAATTAAAATCTCAGAAAGAATAGATCTTAAATCTGTTCTTCATGTTCCAAAACTTTCCTGCAACCTCTTGTCTGTCAGCAAATTATCTAAAGACTCTAACTGTCAAATTACATTCTTTGAATCCCACTGTGTTTTTCAGGACCGGAGCTCGAGGATGATGATTGACAGTGCTAGGATGGTAAATGGCCTTTACTATCTTGAAGACAATCTACCTAGGAATAAAAAAGCTCAGGGCTTGAGTTGTGTTAGGTCTTCTATTTATGAACAAATTATGATTTGGCATTACCGGTTGGGTCATCCCAGTTTTTTCTATCTAAAACACTTGTTTCCATTATTGTTTAAGAACATTGATCTTACGGTTTTTTATTGTGAAAGTTGTTTATTGGCTAAAAGTCATCATAAAACTTATGTGGTTTTATCGTCCCTCAAAACCCTACTATTTCATGAAAAAGATGGTTTGTAACATTCATAGATGATCATACCCGTTGTTGGATTTTTTTGATGAAAGAAAAAAGTGAAGTTGAAAGTGTCTTCAAAAATTTTTACAAAATGATTGAAAATCAATTTCAAACGAAAATAAGCATACTACGTTCTGACATTGGAACAAAATATTTCAATAGCACGTTGGATGCTTTTCTAAAGAACAAGGAATTTTTCATCAATGCTCATGTCATGACACCCCGCAACAAAATGGAATAGCCGATAGAAAAAGTAAGCATTTTGAAGAATAATGAATAATCTTTTATTAATGAATAATAATCTCATTTACAAGCTATTCTACACTCTATTTATAGACACTTTCTGTTACACAGAATCGGGAAACAATCCAAAACAAATCAGCCCCCTTTCCTAGAGTTTAGGACTCAGAAATCTTTCCTAATTTCCTATACTAGAGAATCTCCTAAAAATCCTCCTCTAATATCTCATCCGAGATTTCCTACACATTTACTTGAAGTTGCTCGTGCTATAATGTTTTACATGAATGTCCCAAAATATCTTTGGGGAGATGCAATTTTAACTTCTGCATACTTTATCAACAGGATGCCTACACGGGTTTTACAATACATCACCCCATTAGATTGTCTAAAAAAGGGGTTTTCAGATTCAAGACTAAACAATGATTTACCCCTTAAAGTCTTTGGGTGCACGGCTTATGTCCATATACCTAAGAGATCTAGGTCTAAATTAGATCCTAGGGCTGAGAAATGTGTTTTTGTTGGGTATGCCCCAAATCAAAAGGGGTATAGGTGTTTTAATCCTCAAACAAAAAAGTACCATGTGACCATGGATGTTACATTTTTAGAGAATATTCCTTATTTCACCAAAAATTCCCTTCAGGGGGAGGAAATGGAAAGGAATGAAGACAATTTTTGGGAGAAATCCGAACCTTTACCTCACATGATTTTTGATACTCTTAATCTTGTTCTCGATTATGAGAAGACCCAAACTGTTAATGATGAATCTGTTGTTGTTCCAATAGAAAAAGAAACACTACTAAAGGATCAAAATCAGAATCCTAAACCTGATCTTCTGGTTAATTCTAGGAAGAAAGTCTTCGGGAGAAGTAAGGGGCATTCTACCATCCCTGCACCAAATCAATTGAAATCCTCGAGTACTGGAACTGAGTCCATTACAGGCAACCCTTTTTCTATTCCTACTTTAACACCCAATCTAGATTATGATATTCCAATAGCTCTCAGAAAAGGAACCCGAGCCTGTACTAAACATCCTATCTCTAAATATGTTTCTTACGAAAAGCTTTCCAAAACTCATAGAGCATTTACTTCTAATATTTCTAAACTTGTTGTGCCAAGAAACATTCATGAAGCATTAGATGATCCAAATTGGAAGGCAGCATTGATTGAGGAGATGGACGCTTTGAGGACGAATGAGACTTGGGAGATAGTTGACTTACCGAGTGAGAAGAAAACAGTTGCGTGTAAGTGGGTCTTTACAGTCAAATGTAAGGCTAATGGCAGTATAGAGAGGTACAAGGTTAGACTTTTTGCAAAGGGTTTTATACAAACCTATGGGATAGACTATCAATAGACTTTCGCCCCAATTGCTAAAATCAACTCTATTCGTATCCTCCTGTCTCTTGCCGTTAACTCTAATTGGCCGCTACACCAACTAGACATGAAGAACACATTTCTCAATGGTGAACTCGAAGAAGTTTTTATGAATCCTCCACCAGGTTTCGAAAAAGGGCTCAAGCAGTCTCCAAGGGCCTGGTTTGAACGCTTTGGCGAAGCAGTGATGCGGCATGGATATTGCCAAAGTCAAGCAGACACCACCATATTCTACAAAAGATCAAAAGAGGGAAAGATAGCTATTTTGATTGTTTATGTTGATGATATAATCCTGACAGGTGATGATAGCTTGGAACTAAAAAATCTGAAGGAAAGATTGGCAGCTGAATTTGAGATTAAAGATCTGGGGACGTTAAAGTATTTTCTTGGAATGGAGTTTGCAAGATCCAAGGAGGGCATATTTGTCAACCAACACAAGTATGTTATAGATCTTCTTAAAGAGATAGGGATGCTCGGTTGTAAGAGTGCTGACACACCGGTAGAACCCAACATGAAACTACAACCTGCTGAAGCTGATAAGGTGATCAACAGGGATCATTATCAAAGATTAGTTGGAAGATTGATTTACTTGTCACATACAAGGCCAGATATTGCCTTTGCGGTTAGCATGGTGAGCCAATTTATGCATTTGCCCGGGCCAGAACACTTTGAAGCAGTATACAGGATCCTGAGGTATCTAAAAGGAACTATAGGAAAAGGGCTGCTTTTCAAGAACCGGGGACATCTACAGATTAAGGCTTACACTGATGCAGATTGGGCTGGGAATATAACTGATAGGAGATTCACTTCTGGATATTGTTGTTTATTGGAGGAAATCTGGTTACAGGGCAAAGTAAGAAGCAAAGAGTAGTAGCTAGGACTAGTGCTGAAGCAGAATTTAGAGCAGTAGCCCACGGTATATGTGAGATAATTTGGATTAGAAATTTATTGGAAGAGTTGAAGGCTCCTACTTCACTACCGATGAAACTATACTGTGATAATAAGGCTGCAATCTCAATCGCTCATAATCCGATTATGCATGACCGGACTAAACATGTAGAGGTTGACAAACACTTCATTAAGGAGAAAATTGATAGCGGACAAGTTTGTATGATTTATGTCTCGACAGTTGAGCAAGTTGCTGATGTGTTCACGAAAGGGTTGTATTCAAAGCAGTTTGAAATGATGACGAGCAAGCTGGCTGTGGAAGATATTTTTAAACCAGCTTGAGGGGGAGTGGAAAATCAGAGAAAATATTCTCTAAGATTATGGCTGGATATTGACTATGAATAGGCTGATTGTGTATAGCTGTGAATATCTATGAAACTTAGAAAGAATATTTGTATTCTAGGAAAGTAGACTGACTAGCTTATTTCAGGAAAGTAGAATAACTAGCTTGTTTCCTTTTCTCTATTTGTTTCCTTAAATCAGTGATTGTGTTTTCTGATTTAATGGAATTGTATTACCTATAAAGTGTATGATACAGTAAAATGAAAAGTATTCCCCTCACATTTTTTGTGTCCGCCTTTCTCTTCCGTGTTCACTGTTTTCGTTTGTTCCATGGAAAGAATGTTTACTGCTTTTCAAGTTTGATAATTATCGGGGATGTAAACGAAGGATTAGTTCTAAAGTAAATACCATTTGACTCTGGCTGAGGCTTTAGTAGTCAGAGAGCCTATAATCGTGATATTGTTGCTGCTCATTTACAGAGGTTAAGGCAGCTGGAAGTACTTTTGGAACTCATTTTCGTGTTGCGACTTATGGAGAATCTCATGGCGGTGGTGTTGGCTGCGTAATTGATGGAGTGCCTCCTAGGCTCCCCGTATCAGAAGCTGACTTGCAAGTGGACCTTGATAGAAGGTATTTGAGATTTGAAATTTTGGGTTCATCTTTTTCTTATTCATTTTAAAGATTGAGGCAGACTTGACAGTTTGTTTGAATTTAAGTTTCATATTTGTATGACATGAGTTCATTGTATTTGTCACAACTAGTCAGATTAATTGGACAGTAATTCTTTGAGTTCTAGTTTTTCCCCACTGAAGTGTATCATTACATCTATAGTTGTTGATTTTAATTATTTTTTTAATGCAAAGTTGGAGTAGTTGTTTACAAGCCAACAATTAAATTTATGTTATAGGAGGCCTGGCCAAAGTCGAATTACTACCCCAAGGAAGGAGACTGACACATGCAAAATACTTTCTGGGGTTTATGAAGGTTAGATCTATGTCGATAGCATCATCTTTTTTTTTTTTTTTTTTTTTTTTTTGGGTTCCTTTTCTTCTGTGTTTCATTCAGCTAAGAGATTCTTTTTGGGATCACCTTTTACTGCTTCTATTCACTGCAGGAATGACTACTGGTACACCAATCCATGTATTTGTACCTAATACTGACCAAAGAGGACATGTAAGTGGCCACTGCTTGGAGCAGTCATTATAGTTTAGAATGAGTTTTTTTTTTTTTTTTTTTTTTTTTTTTTTTTTTTTTTTTTTACTTGAATGTGGACTTGCTAAAGTGAAACTGTTTTATGGCTCTTAGATTTCCAATATTTTTATGATCGTGTGCTTTTAGGATTACAGCGAAATGTCGATAGCATATAGGCCTTCCCATGCAGATGCAACATATGACATGAAGTATGGTATCAGAGCCGTGCAGGTACCTTTTTCTAGAATGATAGCATACATATTGACTATTGTTTGAAGATTTATCTGGATCTAACTTAAAACATAATTGAAGGGTGGTGGTAGGTCTTCAGCAAGAGAGACCATTGGAAGAGTTGCTGCTGGAGCAGTTGCCAAGACAATTCTCAAGTTGTTTTCCAGAACAGAGGTCTGTTTATTTGAGCTGGCTGAAATTCTTGCTGTTTGTTCTTTTCTTTAGCATACCGAAGACAAATTCTTGCTAATGCATGAGCATTTAATTGCTTGGTCTTTATGTTTTTATCATGTCAGTCTAGTCTACTGCATTTGGGTTCTTAAATATTACATTACAATGTCTGAAAGCTTTGGTGGGAGTAGTCATTGTTCCTTTATCAAAGTGCAACCAAATGAGACTGCAAGGATTTAAGTGTAACAGGATAAGATTACAGCTGAGTGGTAACTTTGACATAATAAGTCAAAAATCGACTTGTGTCTGACCTACCATTATTCGATTTTGTGTGCTTGTGATTCCCCCACCCCTCAATTAGCTCTTGATTTCCGTTGGCCTTTTAATGGGTTCTAATACTTTTTCACAATCTTTTCACATCTTCAGGTTCTTGCTTATGTTTCGCAAGTACACAATGTTGTGCTTCCACTGGGGTTAGTTGATCATGACACCCTAACACTTGAACAGGTATTGCATGTGGATGTTGGTTGTGAAATTTAGGATAGTGATTTGAGACGTGAAACTTCTTAAGAATACATTAGCATTTAATTTACTCTTTTTGACATAGAAAATTGTAAATCATAATGATTTGTTTGTCAGATAACGATATGCTTTTTCTTTTTTCCTTATAAAAAACAGTTATCGAACTGGATTCTCTTTTGAATATCACTTACATATGTAAAATTAATAGCTCCTCTGTTTATGGTATTTATTGGAAATTTCAAATACTAATAATCTGTGTTTTTTTTTTTTTCCAAATATGAAACATTACTAGATAGAGAGCAATATAGTGCGGTGCCCCAATCCTGAATATGCAGAGAAGATGATTGCTGCTATTGACACAATCCGTGTTAGAGGGGATTCAATTGGGGGTGTTGTCACATGCATTGTGAGAAACTGTCCACGTGTAAGAATTTTTTTCCCCTCCTCTTTCCCCCTTGTGGGCAAGCTTCTGGATTTTTAGGCATTAATGTGATATTCGCTTGTTGAGATTTTGTTTTTGTTTTTGTTTTTTGTTTTGTTTTTTATTTTTTATTTTTTATTTTTTATGAAAGTTGCATGTTGAGATTATGCATTCCTCAGTATGAAAACTAATGTCAGTTTCCTTGCCTTACATTTTGTTATGTGAATCAATTTTCTTTGGTTAATTTAGCAAAACTGTCAATCGGGGATTGATATCTGTTTTTGTAATCAGGGGCTTGGCTCACCAGTTTTTGACAAGCTTGAAGCCGAGCTTTCTAAAGCTGTCATGTCATTACCTGCAACAAAGGGCTTTGAGTTTGGAAGTGGATTCGCAGGTTTACATATAAGCAACTTAAAATAAACTTATACTTGTACTTTTGACTGTATTTTGCCTGCAATATTCTTGAATTGGGGTATGATTAAATAATAGTACATTAGAGTGTTATTTCCAACAAATTTTCTGGCATTGTATGTTTGAATGATTCCAAGTCCCTGATCAATTCGGGCAGGCACTTTTTTGACTGGAAGTGAACATAATGATGAGTTTTATGTTGGTGAACATGGTAGAATCAGGACAAGGACAAATCGCTCTGGTGGGATACAGGTACTTCCCTAGACTTCAATTAGTCGTTTTTTTAGATGCAAGCCAAATTCATTAAATGTATTTTACTGGGTACTTTTGGTGCACTGACATTGTTTGTACCGGCAAATAGGGAGGAGTCTCAAACGGGGAAATCATAAACCTGAGAGTTGCTTTCAAGCCAACAGCTACAATTGGTGTAAGTCCGATCTCTCCACTCCTATCTATCTCGTTCACTAGCATGCACATTGATATGTTGGTCCTTATATATATTTATGTGTTATATGCGGTTTTTTTTCTCCTTTTTACATTGGCCTCATTGTTTAATGTTTTATGGTGATTGTTCTACCAAAATGCGCAATAATCATGTTTAAAGCTGTGAGACTAAGGGAGGGCTGGCTGTCCGGTGTGCCTACTTGTTCTTGTCCTCCACTCCTACTTGGTTCACTTTCCGCTGTGTATCTTTGACACTTTCGTAACTTCTGAAATTTTCTACATGAAACATGTACAACTAACCGTTGATTTTCCTTAATTGATGCTTCATACAGTCTATCTATCTTTTAAGTGATAAAATAGATTAATGTCTTACTGTAATTCTTTGTGACGTTGTTAGTTAATGGAAGCTCAAGATGGCTGTGTGCTTAATAATTTTACTTTTAAAAAGCAGTTGTTGCAAGTATCAATTCAGAGTTTTGTCAATAAGAGCTCTCTTTGTACCGTCTAATTGGTTGTTATTCTTTTACATTTCTGCAGAAGAAGCAGCATACAGTGACTAGAGACAAAAAGGAGACAGAACTCATTACCCGTGGTCGCCATGATCCTTGTGTTGTCCCTAGAGGTATATTGCTATACAACGGATCAAATTTGCTTCATTATCTCAGCTTCTCTCTCTATAAGTTCATCTTCTCTTGTCATTTTACTAATTTTTGCAGTTGCACTTTTTTGACCTCCAAATTTTGAGATTCCTTTTTCTCTTCTCTTTGTCGTTAGATTTAGACTCTTTTTTTTGTTCCATCATTAGAAAAATAGATCCTTAAAACTTATAATGCCCTCTTCTTTTGTTTTATTGGTAGCATAACTTTGTCTCTATTATATCAGGTGTACACCTGTGCATATTGTTTCGTCATGTTTTCTTCTTCGATAAATTTGTCTGAGGAACAAGTATCACTAACTGAATCTGTTATTTGCGCTTTGGTCTGATGTCGTGCAGCCGTGCCAATGGTAGAGGCCATGGTGGCTCTGGTGCTTGCGGACCAATTAATGGCACAACATGCACAATGCAATCTGTTTCCTTTAAATCAAGACGTACAGGAGCCCCTGGACTTGCTAAAGTTTGTGGAAGCTGATGAAGCCACTTTATCTCTTTAAAAGTTGCCGAAAACTGCTGTAGAATTTTATTCTGAAACAGGAGGCGGCTTTTTTTTTTTTTTTATATTATTATTATTATTATCTACACAATTCATATATGAGATGACAAGTCCAATAGTTCATCTCGTCTCTTTTTTTGCCAACCGTGGATTTCTGCAAGAAGTGAGTTACGCTTATGTTTTATGTGCTTACTAATAGTTCACCATCTTCTTCTCCTTTTTTTTTATTATAGTTTTGCCTGAGACGTTCAACAATCGTTTCTACTTGGATGTAATAAGTCACGTATCATCATTAATAAATGAATTATTTGTAGCCACAAGCCAGCATTATCAATGTGTTCGTCTTACTATTTTTGTTGTTCATTTGAAAGGAAAACGTCAACCAAATCAATTGTCGATGAAAAGAAAAATATTAGGGGGCATGCTACAATTTTTATATACCTTTGAATACGTCTCAATTTATTTGTGGTTCGAATTTGTCATGTTGATTGTTAAATATTCCTCGGTTCCTCCTACTTTGTCTGTCAAATATAACGACCGAATTACCCTCAATCCTCGTCTCTTTTTTCTTTTTCTCTCTTAGATTTGTTTACCCTCAAACCCTAGCTCTCTCTCTTGCCTTACCTCTTTTTCTTCTCTCTTAGATCTCTCTCTCTCTCAAACCTCTTAAGGGCTCGTTTGGTAAGGGGTTTAAACTTGGGTGGTTTGAACCTTTTGGGTTTTAACATGTGGGAGGTTTTGTGGGGTTCGAACCTTTGTTTGGATGTGTGAAAAAATGGGATGGAATCATATGAGTTCAAATAGGCAAAACCGGATGTAATGCATGATTCTGAGGTGCGGTTCCCCTGCTAAGGGCCTCAGTTTCCCCGTTTCTCTTCTTTTAGGCTTCTTTCTCTAGTCTTTTTTTTCTTCGCTTTAGGTTCCTGTGGTTTGTTAGTTGTTTCTGTTCCTCAGTGCAGTCTTTTTCCTTCTTTGGTCCTTTGTTTCGCGGTTCCCCTTGTTTCAGGGCTTGAATGAATTATTCATTTTAGCAACAAAAAAAATAAATAAATAAAGAGACAAGGTAGGTTCTCATTTTTCTATATATATATATATATACATGTATATTGAAGGAATAGATACGGTTATATTTAATTAAATATAACTTGCAAAGTTGAAAATAATTAACCTTCAAATAAAAAGTGGAAAATAAGAATCACTAAGGAATGCTTGTTGTCTCCTAATAAATTTTTTCATTTATTTTTTATTTTTAGAGAACCCAATAAAACAGTTTAGTTAGAGACAAATATTATAGATACGGATATATTTAATTAAACATAACTTACAAAGTGAAAAATATGTAACCTTCAAATAAAAAGTGGAAAATAAGTATTACTAAGGAATGCTTTCTGTCTCCTAATATATATATATATATATATATATATTAAGAGAATCCGATAAAACGTTTTAGTTAGAGATAAATATTATACTTTGAACTACTTTTTTTTTTCTCTAATTGCTAACTTTATCAACTAAATCAGGAGACAATTGCAAAGAAAAAGAAATGTTTTGCTAGAAAATATGTCAATAAATTAGCCACAAAATAGTCGTACCTTGATCAAAAGGAGAGCTTGCCAAGCTTGGCAAAAAAGTTGAAACATTGGCTTTGAGATGTGATTTTATGTGAATTTTTAACTGTAATAAAAAAATTAAATGTAATTTTTTATGAGAATTTTAACTGTAATAAAATTAGAATTAAAAACTAAAATTAATGAAATAAACGAAACCGATACGTGGCGCCTTATATTATATTACGGTGAGTTTGTAAAACTATGTGGAGTCCAGTTAATGAATCTTCTTGGCTCGGGACGCATTTCACGGTCTTCTTAGTTGAAAGGTTTCAAATTCAAGTGATCTAACTAGCTAGTGATGATACTTGTTTTTGATTGGATGATAACGTTCTTCAGCTTAAGCTACTTGACAGCTAGCAAAGTACAATGCTATTATTGCTCTATTGCGAAGGTTGCATTAAATATGCAAGGCCGACAAACAGGTTTTCTCTATGTTGGATAAATAATATTTTAAGCTATTTTTTTTTTCTTTATAAATTATAACTGTTTATCAACTGTAAATCCGGTTATTCCTTTTATTGGGGATTCTTATGTGCGTGTTATATTGGATTGGGATAGATCTTAGGCGTGGACATGGACAGAGAAAATAATGCAGTTGAGAGTATCATATAAACTGCTATAACGTTGTTAATAGCATAATCTGAGAGGATTCTGAGGTCTCATTCATTTTACCGATTTGAGTTTACTACAGTAAAAAACTCTAAAGAATAATTATATTTAATTTTTTTATTACAGTAAAAAATTATCACATAAAATTATATTTTAACTCAAATTAAAAATTTAAATCAGCAATCGTACCGTTGAGTGTTGAGTTTTAACATTGTAGGATCATATTCCAACTGTGCGAGCTGGGCCCTTTGTTGATTAATGAGCACAACATTGGAGATGACACACAAAAGTCTGGTTGATACTTTACAAGCTAAGTTGGATATTCATTTTACGCCAGGCATTATCTTGGGCTTTTATGCTCCAGCTGTGCGATCTGGGCCCAGTATTTGGCTCTATATGGTGTTTATGAAAAAAAAAAAAAAAAAATCTCTTGTACACTCCAGATGCTACACCCCATTAGCACTCTAAAAAAAAAAAAAAATCATAAATTGACATGTGTTGCGGAATCATTTTATTGTAAAAGGATTGAAAAAAGCTATGTCGTGGCCATTCAACTTTTGATTTTTAGGTTAGGAAGAGGCTTAAAACCTAATGGAGACCAAAGCACCGTGAATAGACACTCATGTCAAATGACAAAAACGGACAACTGCATTAATTACTATATTTGGAAATGACGTTTCAAACTCCCTTTGTCGAGGGGCAAAATTATAATTACAACGTGCTTTTGGGGAATAAAACTCTAACTTTTATAAATTTATTATGTGGTGTAAATGGACAAGAGTGCAAATACACCACAAAGTGAATTTTGTTGGGTTAGCAAGTTAAGCTATTGACCTTTTAATGCTCAATTAGCCAATTTTATTTTATTGTTTTCTTAGCTATTCAGAATTTTTACTTTTGAAAAGAAAAGAAGAATCAATGAAGTCGTAAATAGCATTTTAAATACACACACAATATGTATGTGTGTATGTAGGTATGTACGTATGTATGTATGGGAAAAATATAGAAATACCACTCAAAAGATACCAACTTTACATTTATGTCATTTAATGATATAAGTTTAACATGTATGTCACTCAATTTTTTAAAAATATCATAATAGGATATTCTTAATAATCTATTTGAATATATATTTTTTTTTATTTTCGACAAAGATGGCCGAGTATCTTTAGAAAGTATTCTAATGGAATAATTTTGATATTCTACCAGAACATTTATTTATAAAAAAAATAACAAAGATGGCACAAATATAAAGCTGTTAAATTTTAACGACATATTAGGTAATTTTCTCTTTAAAAAAAGAGAAAATTTTAAGTTTAACTATTATTTTTTTCAACTCAATTATTTTTATCACTACACAAAATTTTGATACCACTATAAAAGATAACTTGCAAGTTATGAAAAATAACCTGTAGATTATTAGTAGCATAAGATAAATTTACAACAATAACAGAAATAAAATAGTGTTACTTCAATGATGACATTTTTAATTTTCTCTCTTTAAAAAAAAAGTAACAAATTTAGTGTGATGATACTAAATAGAATTGGGCCCGTAAGAGTGATGCCACAAAAAGCTAAATAGTTCTAGAAAGAGTGTCATGCTAGCACATCTAAAATGAGAAAATTAGTTAACTCACTTTTTGAATGCATTATTTTAAGATTTTTACTCTTTACTCTTAATTAATACTGTTTTGACTAATATAGTTCTTTAACTAAATAGTATTAATCAAAAGTAAGGAATGAAAATTTAAGACCCATACATTTTAATGGGTATTTGTCTCATTTTTCCCATCTAAACTACTAAATATACACCTAATTAGGGTGTGTTTGGGATTACTTTTCAAACTCCCATGAGCACTTTACACAATAAACAATGTAATTATAGTGTTTGGTAAAGGTACACAAAAGTATTTTGCACATAAATCAATACACTTTTAAGTTATTTTGAAAAATTAGAATGCGTAGCTTTTTTATTTTATTTCTCTTCTGCTTTTACTTTAAATAAAAGTAGTGTTTCTATTAAAAGTACATTAATTATTTTAAAAGCACAACAACCCCAAACTAGTCTTTAGTATCATATAAAATAAGGAAAAAATTAGAAATATCACTCAAGGTAATAAAAAATATTATTTATGCTACTCTATTAAAAAATATATAATGATCATTCAATTAATAAAAAAGAAACTAAAAGGTTACGATGACACCTAATTATTTAAAATAACATAAACATAGGTATGCACAAAACCATGCAAACCATGTAATTTTTCCTAATAAGATAAGATATATATTGAGCAGTAGCAACCGGTTACCGCATGTATCCCACTATGATATTGAGAGGTAGTTGCTGCGGTACTGGACATATCGTCAACCAGAATTTGTCGGCCAATGACCATCGATATCCTACTAGGAGACTTTACAATCATTGGGCAGAGATTGCCACCATCACACCATGATACATAAAAATCTTTCACGCTACTACGAATTCCGGAAATCGATGGTAAGTGTTCACTGATTGTCGGTATCCTACCGTAATACTTGGGGTATTGTGCGTTTCGATACTTTAAATTGCAACAAGGGGTGCCGATCTTCTCACAAGAATTTTTAAAAATATATATTCAAACAAGAATAAAAAAAAAAACAGAATTAGGCCCCGTTCATTTCGTTGATTCGAGTTTAAAATTTGAGTTTCGTTACAGTAAAAAGCTCTCAGAAATAGACACATCTAACTTTTTTGCTACGATAAAAAGCTCTCACATAACATTACATCTCAACTCAAATCAGCGAACTAAACGGGTCCTTAATATTTCTCGCCAAAGCATATAAAGAAAAAAAAAAAAAAAAGAAGAACCGAAAAAGAAGTAGAGACAAGATATTCCACAACCATCTTAGACTAGAAAAGAGGCACAAGTAAGAGGAAGTACGAGGAAGAAAAGAGGCACAATCATCTCAGACAGAGAAGATCAAATGGCAGATTGAACTAGTGAAACAAGTAAGAGCAAGAAAGCCAATGAAGATAGACTTTTTTTAGTCATCAGATCTCACCACCCATTTGATCTCCTTGGCTTAAGTGAACGGTGAAATCTGAGATTTACCATATAACTCAAGTCTCAGCTACTAGAAGATGAAAGAAAATAGTTTCAGTTGTAAAAAAAAAAAAAAAAAAGTTATGATCTCCTCTTTTTAAAGTTTAGGCCCTTTATTTATTTATTTACAGTTCGAATCACCATTTATTATTTTCACTATTAATATTTTATGTCACAAAAATTTAAATTTTAGTTCATATTTTCCATTCGAATCTTCAATAGCTTGTATCAAGTCTTTTCGTTATTCAACCAAAAAGTGTTTTTTTCATGTTATGGAGCTCTATTTTGCAAGGCCTTTAGGCTTCTATATAATAATGAAATATTTGTACGTACAATATTCATTATATTAATAATATTCAGGGTTATTTTTGATAAATGACCTTAAATTATTAATCCTAACTTGATCCTGATTCATCCAATTACTCTATTTTCTTTTAAGAAACCTTTATAAAAGTATTTTCAAAACTTGAAATTCAGTGGACATTTAATGGATAAGGCTTATATTTTTTGAGAGGAAGATTCTTTGATACGCCTAGCGTACCGGTAAGTTAAGTTTTTCTAACCGTTGAATTTGCGTACTTTTTAAACTTTAACGTGATTTTATGCATATTCGATGGACAAAAAATCTAACCTATCAGTATGTTAGTGTACTGAAAAATGTCTCTTTTTCAGGCAAAGAAAGTTTATGCTGTACATATTATATTATTTGTGATGCTTATTTTATGACATCAAAAAACAATAAGCTACGTGATAACAAGTAAAAGATTATAAAAAAGAAAAAAAGAAAAAGAATTTGAGCCTTCAACTTCAAAAATATGAATAGTGAACGTCAACATGGGTTGGCTCCATATTCTCAAAACACCCTACTACAAGCAATTTTCCCTCTGATTAGATATGCCCAGGTAGAATCTCATCATATCTAGTGAGAAATTTACTTTTCCTTTTTCCCCTTTTGGAAAAGGTGAGAGTGGGGATGGGTGAAAAGATTTAAGTCAAGATATGCCTATAACACAAATTATTATTTCCTTTCCAAACTCTTCCAACTCAAACATGACCACCGAAATTTGCAACAATTGGCATGTAATAGAAATTAAAGCGCAAAGTCCCCTTAAAATAACAATAAAAAAGGAAATTAAAGCCCAAATGACAATCATGTTTAATTGAGGTCATCTTCAACTAATATCCCACCCCCACCTTCTAATTATTTGGTATTTTTCATTTATGCTTTGTGACTTCCCAGCTTATTAGCAGTTGAGAAACTACTAATACTTATTAATCTAGTTTAGACATAAGAGACCCTACATCGTCAGCTTCAATCTATATTAATATAT
>NW_010362216.1:47969-58849 GCF_000414095.1 Morus notabilis | reverse complement strand
ATATATATATATATATGTATGTATATATCCTTTATCCGTCATCGTTATGATAAGGAAGGCAATTCTGTTTTTGACTTGTTGTCCTTGGATAGACCCTTCAACATGTCCTAATCCATGTATGGTATAAGAAAATTATAATTAATATGTGAATCTTTAGCCTTAATTTATGGTGGAGAACCAGCGTGTGAATAGAAGACTATATAATACTTTAATGAGCAAAAGATAAGGCTTTAATAAATAATGATAGGACAACCCTAAAGTAGATTCCTTGTGTATATCATAAAGTTTTTGTCATACATCATATAGATTGAGGGATAAATATTCAATTGCCATGGCACTTAGAAAGACAGGATATGTATTATTAATATATCGTGTGGGATGGGTGACCAAACAATAGGGTATTAATCAAAATAATGTGATTTTAGGGAAGCGAAATGGAAAAAGACATGGCTAGGCAGAAAAGAATATGCCCTTATATTATTGGGCTTATGTGACTTTTTTGTAGTGGCTAAAGTTAGCTCTTTGTATTATTATTAATTATTTATTAAGTATCTTCGTGTCATTTCTTGTATTATTGCACATAACAACTAAAAGATACATGGAAGGAAAATAATGGTTTTGTAATTTGATGGGCGTGAATCAATTTTTATTATAGAACGGATGTATTTGCTTTAATTAGCTAGCTCTTTATAGACTTTCCAATCATTTCTTTACATAGCTAATTGATTATAACCTTTGAACCATATATATAATATCTTTCTCTTTATACAGTACCAAGCATGCAAAAATATCTAAAGCTAAAACATAACGATGACAAAAATATAATCATTATAGTTCCATAAGCTATTGAGCATAACCTTCTGAATATTTTCTCTCTTATAGTACCGAGCATGCAAAAATATCTAAAGCTAAAACACAAAGATGAGAAAAATATCATCATTGTCAAGGAAAAAGAGAATTAAAGGCTGAGATATAGGAGGAATTAACACATAGGTTATAGGCTTAATTTGGGATAATTATGACAATTTACATGCAAAAAGAGGTGGGACTACCAACTGGAAAATTCTTATACTACGTCACTAGCTAATGGATTAATGTTAGGTTTGGTAAGAAAATTGTTGGTTCACGAGTGTGGAACTTGTGGTAGGGCAATCATGATAAACAACTAAAAAAGCCTGTTTACGTGGATCCTTTTTTTTTTTTTTTTGTGATTAATTAATAGAGTTCTGTGGCTTGATGTCCAAATCAGTTTTGCTAAGAAAGTTGATACTTTTGACGTTTGATAAGATTAAGTTGTTGAAGAAAATTCCTCTTAGATCATTATGGTCTGAGCTTTCCAATGGCATGTTCTTTTATTTTCTCCCCTCTACTTTGTTAGACCAACCGTTGATATTTTTTCCTTTTTTTGCATCATATATATATATATATATATATATATATACACACACACACACACACACCAAGTCGTGGTGCATATCATATCTTCTTTTTTTAGGCCTGATCATTTGAATATTTAAAAGCTAGCATAGCTGTAAAAGTTTCTCACAATTGATCTCTTTATAGAAACCTATCAAACATGATTTTCTTGAATGTGTTATACATAGAATATAAAAAAACCTAAGTTAGTACTTCGCGCCTCTAATAATTTTTTTTTTTTTTTTTCGGTTTGTAATATAGCTTTATCCTTCTAGAGATATAGATCATATAGTCATGGCCAATATTTTATATACGGTTGTTGTGTGGATACATAGTTTCTATACGGTTCACAAATCGTCCCAATAATTGTTTTTCAACACTACATAAAAAACGCGAAGAAATACATGACTATGGTCTATATGTGATATTAAATAGTATTGCATATATATATATATAGGCAATTACAAATTATTTCCATTGTCCACAAGCCAAAAGGGGAATGAAGCATGTTTCTTACTTTATTGGGTTCTTTTGGAAACCTCTATTTTCCCCTAGCCAGCTAGCTAAGAGAAGAATACAAAATGTTACTTCAAGTTCCAAATAATTTGTTGGTGGCATATCAGTGCAGGAAATAAAATAAATGCCAAGATGTTTGTTATACGGTCAAGACATGGAAAAACAGAAACGGTCTTCCTCATTGCCGTGGAAGTATAAATTAACAATAGCAACAAAAAGCTAAAAACAAGGACAAAAAAAGGAAAAATAAAAAATAAAAAAGAAGAAGAAAAATAAACACTAATATATCGCAAAAGAAACTAGATACCTATCTACTTATACCTACATAGCTGGGCTTGACCTCCAACTTTGATCTTATTCTTGTTAAGGTCAAATTTCATAATTTTGCATCGTTTATTTCATCGATTCGAGTTTTCAGTTTTAAGTTTCTATAGTAAAAAGTTCTTAAAAAATATCACATCTAACTTTTTCTGTTACAGTGAAAAATTATATCTCAACTTGAATTGAAAACTCAAATCCATAAAGTAAACGAGGCTCTTATCTTTAATCAACAAACACGTGTCAACACGCGTCTTAAAAAATGAGGATCAATCGTAAAATCAACCCCTGGAATGAGCCGCAAGCTTTCGAGCTTGCGAGTCAAGAGTCATTAGACGAGCAGTCTGCCAGCCCTGCTGTCTTCGAGCGCAAGTTTCAGATGTCAGCATGTTATCACGATTTAAAGGAAAGTCAACATAAAAAGGAGATTTCCTCATCCTCTTACCATTTATTCAGAAGAGAAGCTTTTTTCTACTCCCCCAAAGGATTAGCAATTAGAATTTAAATGACAGTCCTTATCCAACAGCGATTCAAATCACCCAAAGACTATAAAAGGGGAGTAGATCACGCCGGGGACACCTCTCTTCACGCATATTCACGCCCTAGCTACCATATTCACATATTCATCAAACCTTTTCACGCATTCCAACAAATTCTACCTGCATTCCACAGAGAATTAGGCTTAATTTTCCCCTTGAATCCATATTTATTTCATCTGTTATTCACTTGATTTCTCCTCTTCTTTCTTCCTCTTCTTGTTGTCAACACCATCGTAATTTTATCATTGATTATAGTAGAACACCTGAAGACCCTATAGACTAGCGATCCTATTAAGGACCAATCCACTATAAATTCTTTGTTATGGGTCTGTAATATATTTGATGTCCGAACACATATACTTCAAGTTGAACTGTGGTTCAAATAACAAACGGACGAATTGTTAGTTGGAAAGTTCTAATCAATTTGTACCTACGTGTACAACATATAGGTCTCGTTCATTTCACCGATTTAAATTTTTAATTTCAATTTTGCCAGAGTTAAAAGTTTTCACATAAAATCACACCTAACTCTTTTGCTTCAGTTAAAAGCTTTCACATAAAGTCACATCTCAACTCAAATTAAAAACTCGAATCGGTGTACTGAACGAGACCATAGTGTTCATTAAGTGTCACGTGTTTCTCCTTTGCTATTTTGTATGACTTTTGGTACGTACTCAAGTAATTTTAAGCAAATTTCTCTTCTAATACAGCTTAATGCTGTGTATTTTCAAGATAACTATATTCTAATACTAGTGTAAAGTTTCAATTGCTTTAACTTCATTTTCAAAGTTTAGTGCCCAAATTGTATATACGAATGTATACGCAAGTGTATCGTTTGAACTTCTCTTCAACTATCAAAGCAAAAACAAAGTTTGCAACTACAGCACTTCATAAGCCTAGTCCACGTGTTTTAAATTGAAATATTATGTGTTTCATTAATACGAAATTTCTACTACCAAGCAATTAGCATAAAATTTACTACATGCATGTTTCAGATTTTGTCTTCATGATTATATCGTTCTTTTTCATAAATATATATACATCAAAAGATATATTTATCAAATTTGAATACGTGAAATACACTAATGATCAGATATATCTAATTGGTGAAACAAAATATGCATAACTAATACAAATATTGTTGTTCACAAAAGGATTGCCTAGCGTTATATACACAATGATAGGAAAGAATCTAAAAAGAACTTCAACAATATAATAAAGTTTATCTATTTTGTTATTCTATTTACAAGGCCACACATTGACTAAAGATAATTATCTTATCTTATCTATAACTATATATTAAAGGGGAATGTATTTATTATTCATCTAAACACATATTACTTGTATTTATTATTCTTCTAAACACATATTACTATTCATCTAGATACAAGACGAATGAATAGAGGGTTCCAAACCTAAATAACTGTTTAAAGTTTTAGTTAAGTTATTTTGCGCTATGTCGTCGTGTGAATGGTTCATCTTTTTAATTTGCCACGTGTCACATTCTAATTAGCTGATTGAGAATTGTAGCGGGCCTATTTGATGCATGTCTGCTACTCCACTCTCCTTTTCTGTGCGTATGTGTTGTCAAAAGTGTATATGTGTGTTGTCTCACATAAAAAGTGGATGAGAATGTAAAATAGTTTATATACATATGGAGTCTCCCCAACAAGATTTTTTGTGCCAAATATTTTAAAACATTTCCTTTACACCTTTAATTTTGATCTGAAATTTATTAGTTTGTCCTCCTAAGACTTTCCAATTTATTATTTATGGAAAAAATTGTAGAAAAATCCATTTACACTCTTAATTTTTATCTATTATATCTCTGTTTTTTTTTTTTCCTTCTACCCATTATCTTAAATATAATAATTCGAATGAACAACAATTAGGATATAATACTAAGTTTATATATTTAGAAGAAGAAGAAATAATTAAAATGTTATATATACATTAATAGAAAATCAAAATAAAAGGTCAAATAATAAAAGAAAATAAATGATTATGAGATTTTAGTAGCTATTACACATTTTGTGGGGCTTTACTCGAGGCTCCTAAGAGAATTTTCTAAGTAATTTTTAAAAATACCCCTTAAAATAAGCCCCATTTTATTTTTATCTCTTAATATTAGTTCATATATTTTTACCTTTTAAACTAGAACTAGCTAAGAGGTAGAGTTTTTTAAAATGGGTATTTTTAGTAAGTCGGGCATTTAAACGAGATAGAATCTGTAATATTCTCAATTTTCTAGCCCTATCTCTGCTCTTAATAGGATTTTTCTTTAGATAACGAGACAAATAACTTATTTTTAAAACATATTTATTAGTAAATAATATATTTATCTGATATAAAAAATTATTTACATCTAGCAAAATAAATATCTTTTAGTAAACATGTTATTTACTTTAATTATTTCAAAAATTCCTATTTACATAAAAACGTTTCAAAAACATACTTTTATTACAATTGTTGTTTTTTTTATAAAAAAATGCTTTATCACATATTTCTCCTTTTAAATTTTGAAGCAATTTTCTTTTTTGACACGAAAAGAGCAAGGATTGTGAAGTAAGGATTAATTTCAATAAATACTCCTGACTTTTTCGCTCTCTTTCAACATGTTTTGAATTTTGAAAAGGGTTTTTCTTTTCTAAGGAAAAGGATTTATTTAATCTCCTAAATTGTGTACCCTAATTTAAAATACCTTCTATATTTATAAAACTAATAAAATGATGATGTGGTACTGCTAATGGTTTTATAAATATCCTATACTATTGATTTTGAGTCAACTTATGACTTGTTCCCTATTTTTAAAAAAATTATGGACAAGTTGACATGAAATCAATAGTTGATGGGTTATTTTTAAAATAACATTAGTTCAGTGGAAGTTTTGTATCATTTTTCATATTTTAAGAGATAAAATGAATCTTTTTTAAAGTTAGAGTGCATATTAAAATAAGATGTAAACTTTAAGAGCACTTTATGAAATTAATCCTTTACGTAATGGTCCAACTCATTACATGTATAACATAGGCAAAGTTTTTGCATGGCTATATCGATAGTTACATTTCAAAACTTGGCAGAAAAGCTAAAGAGTGGTCAAAATTAGATTTATTTGTTTCCTGTTTTCTATTATTGATGGTCAGCAAGGTTTGCATAACCACCGAAAGAAGCAATAATGCCATTTCTTCCTTACTAATGAATGATAGTGTTTGGGTCTTTTTGGCATCCAAATATCAAATTATTTGGAATGAATTATTGCTACTTCTAAGCCACAAAGCTATATGTACCATCTTCTTTTTTATGATTATATATAATAGAGTGAAATTCTCTTTTATCCATGATGAATAATTAGTGAAGCAATTGGGAAGCAAAACCAAAAATAGACATGATCATGACCATGATCTTCCTAACTTTAGATTTGTTTCCCAAATGGCGTCAATATTTTCCTTGTTTTTTTTTTTAATAATCAACCGGCGATGAAAATTCATTAAAGAGCTAAAAACTTAGGATACAAGACAAACTCAAAGCTATAGAAACGGGTGTCACACAAATAGACAATATAAACACAGCTTTACCCAACAACAGAGAGGACTTCTCCAATAAGTGGTACAGTAATATGATTCAACCGCACAGAAAATACTCAAGATATGCCATATCCTAGTCCCCAAGTGGATCCAAGCCACACAACACAAACTAAGAGCGGTGGGAAACCACCCTCTAGCTGAGACAAAACGTTGACAGATGGAGAAATCATTACCTTTATTACAACACTAATATAAACAAAAAACATAAAAACTCTAAAAACTTTACAAAAATCTCAAAAGATCAACCTAGCAAGATCAAGCCCCTAAATGCTGGAAATATTTGAAGCGCGGTACGAGCGACGCTAGAAAAAAAAACACCTGAAACGATGATAGAAGGATTAGAAATACACCAAGTGCATGGATCTCACGCACTGTCACCGAAGAGCAGAGACTGCCACACGCGCTGATCCACCTTCCTCGCCTCCCTTCGTGACCTAGTTCCTGGAGTTTCAACAAATCCCACGGTGTCCTAGATCTACTGTAGATGAATGACGACTTCTTCCCCTTGAACAGGTCCTTTCCGGTGACTACCCACACTTCTGTTGATACGAACTCAACGTCGATGACCTCTGCGATCTTCTCAAAGAAATTTAGAGGTTGACAGCCCGCCTAAAAAGCCAGACCACTGACCCCAAAATGCACCCTCTCTCTGTTCTTGCAGAGCCTTTCTCTCTCTAAAAACTTATTTCTTACGTTATGGAAAAAAGGAAGGCTTCATTTACGGTGCGTCTCAAAATTGTGACCCACTGATAGAGCAAGTGTTTTTACCGTCGAATTAAATTTTCAACAGTCAGATCTGTAATAGGAGTAGTTTTGTGTGGTGTGCTGTAAATTTTTTATGCGAACATACATAAATCTAACCGTTAAAAATTTAATCTAACGCTTAAAAATGCTTACTCCATTAGTGGGTTACAAATGAGGGATGCACGGTAAAGTTTCCCAAAATGAAAAAAAAAAAAAAAAAAAAGTGAAGGCATTTATTGGCCTGAAAGTGTTCCCTTGCCTAAGGTAAATTAAACTCCTTTTTTTTTTTTTTTTGAAATAGTTGAAATTAAACTTTTGAGTTGACATATGATTACAATTTGCACAAAAGGGAAAACTAGTGTTTTCACCCATTGTGGATTAATATTTGGCTAGCTGCATCCAACAGAAAAAACATTGAATCATTGGTTGGTTTCAAATCATGTTAAATTTTGGATGATAAAGGTTGAATTTGTATGAGCCCTTTTACACTTGTAATTTACCGCTAATGGAGGTTTATTTCACCCATTGATTGGCTGTTTTTGTGATTCTGTGAGACTGTGATAACCGAGTTAGGTTCAACTACCTTTTCGGTGTGATATTCCATCAGTGGCCGGGTCTTGGGGTAGAGGAATAGTAGGAGGGTGCAAAGGTGAGTCAAATTATAGTCAAAGTCAAAGCATGAGGAGAATGTTTATATACAGCTATATTTTTATTTTTATTTTTATTTTGGCGGTGGTTGTAGTAAAAGATGAATAACTCTGTGGGATAGAAATAGGAGTTCTTTAGCTGAAAGATGTGATTGAAAAAGGCCCATACTTAATTGCTAAAATCTTAACATGATTGCATTACTCAATATTGTGATTGAATAATTTAGACAGCTTAACCACTAATAACCACTAGGCAGCTCATCTTTTTTTTTTTTTTTTTTTTTTGCTGAATTAATTATAAACCCTTAATTCGGCTTCTATTTAATGAGTTTATTATAAAAACAACTCTATTGTTTTTCTTTTCATTAAAGGGTCTCGATATTGCGCTCCTTTGGCTGCATACCCTCCTATCAAACCACTGAAAGATTATTACTATCTTTTTATTCCTTGACATATTATTATAAACCTTTTTATCCTTCACATTCTCTATCCTTCCTATTCTCCCTTCTACCAAGCATGAGAGTTGCGAACTTATAAGTACGTTTAGAATTCGTTTTAAAATAATTTTATTTTTTGTATGAAAATAAAAACAAAAACGTTTTCAATTTCAGATAAAAATCATTTTTAAAAATATTTTTGATAGTTTAATCAAGACATTATTTTTAGTATAAAAAATTCCATTAATGTCTCTCTCTTTCTCTCTACTCGAGGGAGAGAAAACCAAAACAAAAAAATAAAAAATGACTAAATTTTTTTTTTATTTTTCTCATTTTACACTAAATTAAAAAATTATTTTTATTTTTATTTTTTATCTTTATTACGCCAAATGTTATTTTAAAAACCTTTTCATTTTTTTTTTAAAATGTAAAAATTAAAAACAGAATCAACTGTAAACACAACTTATGTTACTGGCAACGCAACCAGATTAATTACGTAAGAAAGTTCAGAGGACTAATCCTGCAACCCTATCACATAAAAGGACAAAGTGTTTTATTGAATGTTTGACGTCAGCCATAATTTGTTTTTCTTATTCAATGGCAAATTACAAGTATTGCATTGCAAAGCGTTTGCAATATCCTTTTAACACTTCTTTACTTTATAATTTTCTTTTCCCATGTCCATGTCAAAAATATCTTGTAAAATACTCATCCTCTTTTTTAGTCAATTATTGTGTACTGAAAGTCCTTTTTAAAAAAAAAAAAAAAAATTAAAGTCAATTCCGGGTTATTCTTTTTGTTCAAGCAAAGGAGTGCAAAAGGCAAACTCATGCGCCATTTTATTATAGTAGATGACAAAGTTTTGTGATGAAAGCAGTGCATGCTTATAGTTGTGCTGACCCTTGTGCATGAAGATATAGGCAGCTAAGTATAAGCTCTTTCAAAAAGTGGGCAAATGTAAGCCCATGCGCAATTGTTCACATTCTCTTTTTTAAAGTGTCTATACATACACACACACACACACACACACACACACACAGATATATATATATATATATATATATATATAAGCACACCAACCGTTCATCTACAAACCACTCATCATTTGCTAATGGTCAATAAGGGGCGGAAAAGAAAGCTAGCCCACAAGAGAGTAGATAACTCAGAAAAACACAACCATGAAAAGAACAGGAATCAACCTATACCTACCACCACTAATTAGAATACAACCATATACAAAAAGAAAGATTGCAAATTTTCTTGCTCCAGCCACTAAACAATCATGAAAATATCAACAAAAGAGAAATTCCAAATAAAGGACCCCCAATCTCTTATAACACAGTTTCAGAATGACAGAATACAAGAATGTGCCAACTTTTTTTTTCCCCTTTAGAAAGGGTCCAAAAACTAGACCCCCACAATGGGTCCACAATCAATCTTAATCTCAGGAGCTGTGGTCGGTTGCTTTTGGAAAGACAACCACTCTTGAAACTCTCTCCACCACTACAATATACATTTGAGTAAAGAAAACTATATATACTCGGAAAAAAAAAAAGAAAAAAAAAAAAAAAAAAAAAAAAAAAAAAAAAAAAAAGAGAGCCAGAGGCAGATAAAGAAACTTTGGTTGTTTTTCTGGGGTTTCCATCAGAAGGGTAATCCCACCATCCACAGTCCCACAGTCAAGTTTCTTGAGACTAGGATGAAATGACAAAAAGAGCAAAAGAAAAATAAAAACATAAAGGAAAACATCTGGGAAGCTGAGAAAAAAAAAAATGAAAAAGTAAAGACTATGGGGAAGACATATAGAAATAGTTTTCCCACCATCAGTACTCAATTTGAAATCTAAAGATTCACACCTGATACTTGTTTGACCTCCAAGGCTTTTAAACTCTTCACACTTTTCTCTAAACTTGGCTCCATAAGCATTGTAGAAAGGTAAGAGTACTGGAGGTCACAATGCCTGTCCTCTGGCAGACAAAGTATCCCACTAAGATCTTCCATCCTTGTACACTGCTTGTCTTCTTTCATCCAATACCCTTCCTATCACCACTTACAAAAGTAAAAGTTGATATATAACATCCTTTTTCCTTTTTTTTTTTTCTCTATTTCTTTATTCTTTAATTCAATGCCTCTTTTTTCCCTTCATTTTTCTTCTTGAATAAGTTTTCCCTGCATTTTTCAGAAAAAGGAATTTGTTAACACAATCCGTGAGACAAAAATCAGAAAAAAGAGGCAAAAAAAAAAAAGGGGACTTGATGAATGCAACAGTGCAAAAAACTTTGAAGGAGGAGCCCAGGTTTACACTTTCTCTTCTTTCCAAGATATTGAATAGTCTAAGCCACTGTTTGTTTCACTAATTTAATTCAGTTCAACTCAATTTGAATAGTGAGCACAGTTTGAACATGCAGTTTGAATTATATTCTCCGTCTCCCCTTAAGTTTAACCGTTGAAACTATTTTTAAACAGTAAAAAATGTTCACTCTCTCTGCTTTTCACACCTACCAAACACAAATTTGAATTGTATTCCCTGTTCAAATTAAAATTTTAACTACACATCTAAATGTCAATTCAAACTACAATTTAAACCGCACAGTTTGAATTTTTCTGTTTAAACCAGCAAACCGTACGGGGGCTTAATTTTTTTTATTGTCACACTTGTTTTTTCATTCGACTCTTTCC
>NW_010362216.1:22706-47897 GCF_000414095.1 Morus notabilis | reverse complement strand
TCTTTCCCTGTTGTTTTACGTCCCTTTTTGTCTGTTAAAAGTTAGTTGGGGAAGAACAATGGCACAATTGCTGCTCTGCTTATTTTATGACTGGTTTTCATTTTGACTAGATTCTACTTTATAAGATGCTTGTTCTTTAAATCAAAGACAAGTTCATCAAATTCTTTGACAATCTTTCCATAAACTGAATAGTGATTTACTTTAACAACATAAGATTTTTTTTAGAAAAAAAGTTTTATTTTCCCAAGTTTTACATACTACAAAACTGATACAGCTAATCCAATGAATATGACCCCACAATGGAACATCATTTTCTCATTTCACTATTGTAACATGTGTGAGATCTGAGGGAGATCTAAGGGATGAATCCAGGGAGAAGAGAACAGTCATGTGGAGGGCAATAAGCCAAGTGTGCAACAAGAAGTAAAGGCTGACTTATTAAAGACTTGAAATAAAAGGGCACCTACGTAATTTAAGGAAGATGAAAGCAACCCTCCAAATTTCCTAATTTAGCCCTCTGCCGAAAGAGAAGACTTGATTTTGTAGGTCAAAAGAATAAAAGTTCACAGGTAAGCTTTGACGCAAACATTCAAAGGAAAACATAATCTAAATTCACAATGGGAGCTCCTTTTTATTTCCGGACTACGGAAATTGCCTTTAGGTACCCACAATGATTTGGCTCCCTATAAAATGACCGAAACGCCCCTTTAATAAGCTTTCCTTTTCTAATAACAGAATGACAAACATGCCCCTAAAATAAAAAGAAAATTTCTGTCGGTAGGCCGACAACTTCTGGGGCATGATCCCTGGGACCTCACCTATATCCTCCTTTTTATTCTTTTCATTATCATTTATGTTAAACAAGAACAAATTGGTTGTTACTAAGGCCATGAAGTATGACCTATAAATCAAAGTAGAAAATGACAAGACCGTCCCACGGACCGACAGTAACTGAAATTTATACTAACTTCTAGTGATTTTATTCATTGAATTCGTGCCATGCACCACATTCCAACAAAATTGTGTAAAGAAAATTGGAATCTTAGACAAGCAAATGAATATAATCAGAGTGAAAGCTAAGTTTAAATACTGAAATTTGGATACCAAAGGCGTTCTTGGTGTAAAGCAGTACACGAGACTTCCCACGGGGTACAATTGTTGTACGGGAATGTAAAAAAGTAGCGGACCATAGTCGATCATAGTCCAAAAGTGGAGTCCTTTGTTTGTTGAAAATATGGTTCCAAGTTGGATAAATTATTTAATAGAGGGCACTATTTGCATTATTACAATAGGAAGATAAGCATTTCCTTTGCGTACAAAATTTTCAAGCTCTTTCATTTTTATGTACTAAAAGGCATTCATTGGCTTGTTCCACCATGCTCTCTAACCAACACTCTTAAAGCATATACCAACCTATTCTCTTTGAGAAGCTACATAGGATCAAATTAAATTATAGACATGAACATGAATGATATACTTACTAACCTTTACCTTGTTGTTTTGGACTTGGTCTGTTATCTAGATTGTTTTTGAAGTAGCTTGCTTGAAAGCAACAGTGGGAGCTATTCTGCAACTCCGCCTCTGATGCTCCAGCACCAGTTCCCCAGCAAACCAGTCGAGCTTCTCGAAATTGCTCTGTTCGCCAATCTTCTTACCACCAAAAAGAACCGATTCAACATTCTTCTGTTTGAGCATCTCCTCTGCTAGTCCAAGCAGCATATTTACATTGCCGGGACTTGAGTCTGTATCTACATTTGGTCCACACCGTCCCAAGCTAGATCCGTTAGCCTATAACATAACACAATTTGTTTGCAAAATGAGCTCCGGTAAACACAAACCAGCCAACTACTAATCACATTAGAATAGTATACTTACATTGTGTAGTAAAAAAAGAAAAACCGAAATAGCTTGTGTTAAGCCATTACGCAAGGATAGACCAAAGGAAATTAAAAGAGAAAAGGACAGAACCTGGTGGACTAAGTCATTGTGTTAAATAAGCTCATAAATTCATGAACCCTTTTTAGTCCTAAAAAAGTAAAAAGATCATTTTCCAACTAAGAAGATAATTAAAGATTGTATGACAGCTGAGGATAAACTCTTAAGAATATATTCAAGTAGAGAATGTAACTCCTAAGAATAGATCCAAGTAGAGTGTCAGTGTATTTAAAGAACACAGTTTCTTTAGTCAACCTAGAATTAATGGACCCTGGCAACAAGGTCCACGAAAATCTTATCAATGGTATAAATATCCATAAAAGAGAACTAATAATACAAATTATAAGCAGCGAGCACCAAGAGTAGGAACAGAGTTAATGTACAAAGAAAGAACACCGCCATTCATTCCTATTTCCTACTTACAATTTGGTTGAATGAATTTGCATGATTGGTATTTTTAGCAAGATGTCCCATACTAAAGTAAAAGGGCATTGTGAAACGTACACGCACAACTTGTCAGTTCTACTACAGCCGAGTCATCGCAATTAGTGACTTAAAGTGAATTTATCACATGGCAGCTAACAAGGTGTAAGTAGTATTTAGTCGGCAAAGAAAGATAGCTTTTCTGCCTAATAGATGGCAAGAACCGCACGCTATGTATTATACTAGAATGGGAAATGAAAATCTGAGTCTTAAGTTCTGGCATATCAGCAATGCCTAAAGTATACCATAACTATATGCAGTCTTGATCATAATGACTAACCTAACTATGAAAAGCGTCTTCCAAACTTCCAGAGTAATCCCCACCAAATCATAAACATTTAGCAAAAGATGACCACCTCTAGCAAATATATACTCTAGGAATCTCAGCTATTATTTTCATCCAAAACATTACTGCATAACCCTTTTTGCTCTGCCGGTTGAGATTGAATGATTGATGATTAAAAACAAAGATTTATGAAAGATAATGGTGATTACCAAACAGCTAAGAAATATAGCAACATTAGGAAACTTCTTAAAAATTCGGGGAAGTAGATTTCAGCTTTAAGTTTGGATTTTCTACTGTTGGGAAATAAATGAGGGAAACAAAACAGAAAAAAGCCAAAACAAGAAAGGGAAGTAGGTGGGAAATTGCAAGAATCCACTGCCCACCAAATTTGCAAAACAGAGGAAAGAAAGAATCAATCATACTAAGAAGGGGAAACTGACTTTCAATTAATGGATACTTTGTCAAACAGGTTATGCTTAGTTGGTCCAGAAGCAGTAAATTTCTCAAACGGTTATATCTTTTCTGGAACCAACCAAAATCCCCCTTCATGGTCCCAAAGAAAATTAAGATTTAATAAAAAAAATTTCTAAACTCATCCATCACGTGCAATCCAAGAGGACGCCCAAAAAAAAAAAAAAAGAACGAGACTCCCCCAGAAACACCACACAGACACAGGTCCCCATTGGTCACAAACTGCAGAACACCACAGAGGTTCCAATGCCAAAACAAAGGGTGGTTTTTTACTTTTTTTTTTATTTTTCATTTTTCCCTTGCTGCTATACCAGTCTCTCCTTCCCCACACCCCAAACATTTAATTGCATAAACCCAAAATCCGGCGCACGTTAGCCATCCCAATATGGGTGTACCTTTTTATCTATATATTGATGAATGTAATGCATGAATATCTATCTATAAACATGCCCCAAGCAATCGACAAAATACAAATGGTTGACCATCAACCAGCCTGGCCTACTGTGTCTCATGCACCAGAAACAGCAACAACAAAAACAAACCAAAGATAGAAATTTAAAAGGAAAAAATAAAATAAAATTTAGTTTAAAAAAAAAAAAACAAAAGAGAAACTTCACTTTTGAGTTATACTCAAATTACCCGCGAATTTAACCTCAACTACGAATCATCGCACTTTTGCATAATGAATTTTATCTGAATAATTATTAACCAAAAGTACAAAAACCTTGGATCATCTTCCAAGTTTTAAGTATGCAGAAGTCACAATACAGATTTTTTACAAAATTTGGTCATATTTCATCATAAATTCAGTCTAATAAATAATAATAATAAATAATAATAATAATAATAATAATAATAATACCTGAACCCGGACGTAATTAGTGCTCCGGGAGTGGCCAAAGGCCATGGACACGGCCTGGTCCACGAAATCCGCGGAGGCGTCGGTGGTGATGCGAGCAGTGGGGCGGGCCCACTCCTTGGCCTTCCATTTTCTGACCTGCTCCCCCTCGTAGCTGACTTCCAGCAGCTGCCCCGTCCCTATGGAAAGTACCAAGAGGTCCTCCACCCCTCGCACGAACGGGAACTCCTGCTTGTTGTGCAGCACGTGCGTGATCGCCGCCGCCGTCGGATTGCTCATCGCAAGCCCCCCGTCCACCGCCAGGCACCGCGTCTGCCCGTCCACCGACCTCATCTGAACCGGCTCGAACGAACCCGGTTCGGCCGACGTCGCCCGGCACACCTCCCAAAGCTCGAAGTCGAAGCTGTCCGTCTCCAGCGCGTCGGCTCGCGAAAACAAAAACGGCGCCGTACTGGAGAGATCGTAGCAAGGGATTAGGACCGGCTTAAGAGTGTCCTTCAGGGTTAGGCTCCGCCCTTTCTCGACGAAAACCTCTTTCATCGACTTCTCCAGACCGGCCGTCGCCGAACCGGAGCTTCCGCCGCTGGCTCGGAAAATTCGCCGGAGAAATCCGCCGGAGTTTGGTGTGCTGCGGTAGAATCGCCGTCCGTTGTCAGTGAGGAACCTCCACGTATCGTCCGCCTTCGAAATCGGACGGCTCTGGTCTCTGGTGGCGAAGAGCATCGCCGTGAAGATTCCTCCGACGCCGGCGCCGGCAGCGACGTCGAAGTAGTCGGCTATTCTGGCGTCCGGATTCCCCGATTTCGCCTTCAGTGACTGCTCGAGATAAGCCAAGGCCTTGCCGGAAAGGATCCCCCGCATGCCTCCGCCGTCGATGCTGAGTATGCAGATTTTGCCTCTCTGGTTCTTGATCGCCGAGACGCCATTGGTTTCACCGCTGACGAGGCTCTGCGGCGGAGCTTCGCCGGCCGTCGGAGCAGGAGCGATCTGCTTGGGAACCCAAAGTTTCTGATCGTCGTAGCCGAACAGGAACTTGCTCTCTAAAATCGAGAATATCTCGTAGCTGAGCTTATCAGTATCGATGCTCGGCTCGTGCATTTCCGGTTGATTATTGATATTAATATTCTCATTCATCATCGCAGAATTTTCCGAGAATCCAAACGGAAAAATTTCCTGTCGAAAACGATGAAGGAAAAAAATAACAATAAAAAATAGGAAACGTTTTTGTTGCTCTAAGCTTGTTGAAGGCCCACACTTGCGACAAACTCTGAAACCAATCGTTTTCTCCGTACTAATGAGTTATAATCCTCAACCATACGTACTAATACCTCTCTTTTCTTCTCCAAAACCTTGCTAAGCAATCAGATTATGAAGAAAAAGAGGAAGGGTTTTAGTTTACCTTGTATGTCACGCCCATCAATTTCATGCCAAAACTTGGCTCCAAATCGAAGCTTCCCATAAAACATATATTTTCCTTTTCCTTTTTTTTTGTTTTTTTTTTTGTTTTACCAAAACCAGAACATTCCGAATCACTACCACTTCAATCTAAATATCCCAAAAACAAAATTCACCTGACTCAACCAGAAAGTCCGAGAAAAAGAAAACTTTCTCAGAAAACTCCGCCAAAAAGATTTTCCTCCTTCCCAAACACTCACCAAAACAATCCTCTGTTGTTCTCTACTCCTCGACTCTTAAACAGAACGAACACGAAACACAGAGAAATATTACAGTTTCTAAGCGTATGAGACGCCAAAGAAGAGAAAGAAGAAAGAAAAACAGAAGAAGAAAGCAGGCAAAAAACACAGAGGTTTTCAGAGCATGTCTGTCTTATATATAATACTGGTCCTCGCAAAGTGAAAATTACCACAAACCGAAAACATTTCCTCCATTTCCAATTTCCCCAAAAAGTATTTAATTTTTTTATTTTTTTAATACAGTTTTTTTTTCCTTCTTCTTTCCTGTGTGTCTGTTTCTCGTTGAGTGGGTACGGTCTTTTGGAATTTGGATTAATTTTAATTTACTTTCCATTTACACTAATCACGGACGGTCGTCGTCCGGTTGTATTTTGATCTGACGGTCAGAAAACTCCCGCGCAATGTTGGTCCGCTATCAACGGTCAAATTTGGCAAAGTGAAAAAGAAAAAGAAAATAAAATAAAATATTTTCTCTCTTTTTTTTGCTCTTTTTCTTCGCGCGCTTCTTGTCGTTAACGCGTGGGGCCCTGTCATTGGGCGAAACATCGTCGGTGAGAGAATAGGTGGCGCACTATACAAATCATCTTCCAGAGTTTTTGAAACTTTATTTTTGGGACGATTTTACCCCTGTGATTAGAGTAGAGATTTTGGTTTAGTAGAAGTAGGTGGGTCCCATTTTGGCCTGCGAGGTTGTGATACGTGCTGACTGGTATGTCGTGGGTCAAATGTTACAAGGGCAGTTACGTGGAATGTTGGGCTCTGCTCATTGGGCCATTAGTGGGCTGGGCCCAGAGGTTTAAATGAGTGTTGAGTTTTAACTGAATAGAATATTGGTGGATAAAATTAGTGTTAATTCGCCTTAGTGGATAGTGTTCGTATTTTATTAATCGTGTTAGAAGATATTAATTTAAACACGACATACTTATTAAATATATTAAAAATATCAATTTAAGCATGAATTATTTATTAATTTTATTAATTATATTAACCTGTATAATTTGTTTAAATTAATATATTGAATAAATTAACTTATATAATAATGATTTATTTAACACGATCAAAATAAATTTAACGTCTTTATTGATAATTTATCTTTTCTTTTAAGAAAAATAAATGCATTTTACCTATAAATATAAAAATTCACATTATTTGTATTTAATATGTCATATAAACTTTCATGTTATATCACATTTTATTAGATTACAGATGACAAATATAATCAATCGTGTCAATTCGTGTTAGAAGCTCAACCCTAACCCAACCTATTTATTAATCGTGTTAATTGTGTTAACCCGATTATGACCCAAATCCCATTTATAATAAACTCAAAACTTACTAATTTCGTGCGAATTTCGAATCGTGTTATCATGTCACTACTTGAATTATCAGTCCTAAATAAAATGCCATTGCAATTAAAAAATTCCCAACTAAAATATGGAGTTTTAAAATGGGTATTTATAGGATTAGCAAAAAAAAAAAGAAGGAAATTATAGGTTACCGGATAGCATGATTGGCGTTACGTTTGACTCGGTAATCTCTCAGGTCATTCCCCGTTCATCATGGTAAGCTTGACTTTCTATTATCTCTGTCTCTCTTTTCTTCTAATTTTTCACTAATAAAATTTTCATTAAACAAGCGGAGCTTTCAATAGTAGAGAGTATGATAGCGTATGCTTTTTAAGATTAGATATTGTCAAGACCATATTAATCTTTTCAAAAAAAAAAAAAAAAAAACCATATTAAAATAAAACGGTGAAAGAATACAAATCTAACCGTACCTGTAAGGTTTTTTTTTCCCTTTTTTTATTTAAAAAAACTTCATATCAATTGAAGTGAACTTTATAAGTATATAACTTAGAACAATACCAACGTCGATATATCAAACAATACAATATTTGAACTATAAATTTAAACTAGACATTATATATTATGTGCACCAAACTCATCACCACTATAAATTTAAATTTAAGTGCATATATATATACATATATATTTATTTAATACAAAACAAAATAGATGAAAAAAAAAATCGACTAGAGATATAAATGGCTCTCTGTCTAGTGGATTAGATTGGTAGAGAGATGAGGCGGTATGTCTTGGTTGGCGGTGGCTGGCGAAAGGGGCATTCCTTCTTATGTGGTTCAAGTTCTGTGTAGCATTGCCTCCCCTTGTCTCTTTACTCGTGGTGGCCAGGTTGGCTTTAGTGTCTCTCTCCGTTGTGAGAACTCAATGTACGTTTTTATCTCCTTATGCGTTTCGTTAAAATTTACTGATAAAATCAATCTGTGGTTAGAATTAAGTTTCCGTTGTTACGAGGTTATTCGAGTCAATATTAGTTTATGCATCTTCTTAATTTGAAATATGATTACCTTTTTCAAGAGAGAGAAGAAGAAGAAAGAAGAAGATGAGAAGAACAAAAGAAGAGAGATCTATTGCCAACTATCTCACTTTATATAATACTAGTTTTTATCGCGCGTTGTGCTCGTAATTCATTTAAAATAAAAATTATGCAAATTGTTAAAGAAAAGAGAAAGAAGAAAAAAAAAAGGACATAAAAGAAATGAAGATAAAAAAGAGGAAAAAATATAAAGTAAAAGATCAGGAAAAAGATTTTAATTTATTTAGTCACACTTTAAATTAGTTCTATTTGATTTTCTTAATTTCAATATGCATTTATTTTATTTTAGTGGATTTTTGTTTAATTTTATTTTTTATTAAAATTATTTATAATATTTTAATCTGAAGCGATACGTGGCAATTTAATTACGCGAGTAAATTAGAATCTGCCGTATGGATTCCATTGAAGAAGGTGACCAGTTAGCGGTCGACACGTCACCATTTCAAAGAAATTTAGCACACTAATAAATCCCCTCCTCCATCAGGAGAAAAAAAAAAAAAAAAAAAAAAAAAAAAAGAGCTAACGTAACGTTTCGTTAGCAATTAAAAAAAACAATTCACTCTTAGTAATGTAGTGCAACGAATCGCCCTCCTAAAAACGGATTTCCTCTTAGTAGTATGGTAAAGATTGTGTATTCTAGCCATAGATAACTAACCATAGAATTCTCATTTAAGAAAAAAAGCACATGTATGATAGTTTTTAGTTTCCTACGACATAATTATTTTATAGTTTTAAGAAGTGGTAATAAGAAAAATTTTGTAGTGGAGTAATATACCCTTCTGTAGAATACATTTTTAACTATCACATCAAATTTAGGTATAATATTTAACTGTTAGATTAATTAAAATCATATATAAGATAAAATAAAATAGGATCAATCTTCCTCGGGGCCACCAAACTTTAGGTGCAATATCAGTTTGTCCTAGGGTATAAAATCCACGCATTTTAATTAATTCTTTTTTTTTATACATGCCTATTTGTAGTAGAGAAATGCAATCCACGCATTTTTTTATAAAATCCACTTTTTTATCATTTTTTATATTTACTATTTGATATATAGATTTTATTATTTTATTTTTTGTTTAAATAATAATTTATCATGTTCGTGAAGTCTACATGTTAAATATTGAATATAGAATGTGATAAAAAAAGTGATAGAAAGAGTGATGTTATAACATTTCTTTTTGTCGTGTGTAGTATCGCAATGTACAACCATCGATCTTCAATTCAATTGTTTGTTATCGAAAATTTTCGCTGTCCAAAGTACTAGCTACTTTAGTGCATTAGCTATCTCGCACATGTAAATTAATTTAATTCATACCTACCTTCCTTAAAATCTCACAAACGATATTCTCCCTATTTAAACTACCAAACTACATTTTACGTACAATATTTACCTGTATAGAAGATAATCTTTCACGTTACATTAATTAAAGGTTTCACTGCAGAATGTAATAGATAGATTACATTAAGTTTCAGCCAATGATTAATTTTGCTTCTATTATATGTGTTATGAACCATGAATACAAAATTATAAAAGCTATCTTTACGTAGTTTTTGATATGATAAAGATGATTATTTATTATTGATGCAAACGTATGATTCAGATTCTAAAGTAATTTAATTCATACCTACCTTCCTTAAAATCTCAAAAACGATATTCTCCCTATTTAAACTACCTAGCTACCTTTTACGTAAAATATTTACACGTGTAGAAGATAATCTTTCACGTTACATTAATTAAAGGTTTCACTGCAAATGTAATAGATAGACTACATTAAGTTTCAGCCAATGATTGATTTTGCTTCTATTATATGTGTTGTGAACCATGAATAAGAAATTATAAAAGCGATCTTTACATAGCTTTTGATATGATAAAGATGATTATTTATTATTGATGCAAACGTATGATTCAGATTTTAAATTAGATATTAACTTACAGCATTTTTCAAGAGCAAAAACTTATTTATCATATTTTCCTTTAAGAGTTTCGTGAGAAAGTTTTAGGTACATATATTTTTTTTTCTTTTTTAAAAGTGTACTTTATCCATAAAAAAAAGTCTAGAATACTCTTAAGTCAAGTATTAAGAATTTTTCCTTCAAGGGAATCAAGAAAATACTTTCGGAGGAGGGTTAAAACTTTACAAGAGGGGAAAAAAATATTTTTCAACACTCATTTCAAACAGCACAAAGTCCTTTTTTTTTTAAAAAAATATATATATATATATATATATATATAATAAAACCTCTGAGTAAAATTTGCAATTGTATAATTCTTTTCCCCACTCCCATGAATAAACTCTCCGGCAATCGATATTGAATTCCACCTTATTCCAAGCAAAAATAATAAAATAAAAAGAAAAAAAAGTATACTAAGTCATGCATACAAAATAAATATATGTCTACTAATTAATTATTTTTACAAATGTTATTGCTTCTACATGAGAAGCATGAGATGACTATGAACTTTTCTCCTCGAATATTATAATCACAAACAATAATAATACAAGAAATAACTTTACACTCCAAATATTTGAGAATCCACTTTTTTGTTTCTTCTAAAACCAACTCTTAAATGGCAAGAAACATGTTATCTACGGTTGTTTTTCTCCTTTCGTCACTACAACAACAGAAGAGGTAATATCTCCATAGTGGGATGGAGCAAAAAAGACAAGTCTAGTCCTTAGGCCCATTATTGGCTAGATTAACTCCATTATAAAGCTCCAATAAACCTTTTTTATCCCTTAAAAAAAAAAAAAAAAAAAAAAAAAAAAAAAAAAAAAAACTTTCCAAATCTACTCAAATGAACTAAATTTTGTTGGGGGTATTCAAAGCTCATCATGAGATAATTAAAGTTGACATCAATTAAAAACGCCAATTGCGGAGTTTATTGTCCTTCACGTGATTGGCTTATATGTTTAGCACCAAGTCTTGGAATTACTCTGACTTGCTTTTGAAATTCCATGCTCAGATTGCAACAAATCTAGTGGAAAACAGAAAGAATAAGGGGGGACGAAAAGATTTCATTGAGAAAAATGTCGTCCTGGAGCTTTGTGCTTCCTTGTCACGGTTGATCCAAACCCACTAATTTTGTACAGATTTCGAATCGTATCGTTATATCGCTATCTGGATTGTCAGTCATATTTTTCATTTCAAATTAAAAAAAGAAATTCAAACCAATATATTTCAAACCTATTTAGAAAACGGACGGAGAAAAAAAACCAAAAGAATTAGGAGGAAAAAAGATTTCATTGAGAAAATGTCGTCTTAATTGTGCTTTCATGTCACAGTTTGGTTGATTAGGGGTTAATTAGTCTGTTTAATTATGCCTTTGATGAAGGGAAATTAAGTGTAGCACTTGTTTGAATATTTTCAACAAGAAAGGGATATTAGAATAGGACCCCTTGGAATCTCACAACAAGTCGTTTCTTTTCAAAATTGGTTCTCTCAAAGTCAAACGGTCAAGACTACTATGAAAAGACAATTATCGTCTTACTTTCCCCAAATTATTATTTTTTAATTGGTTGATATTAGATAGGACTAAGGAAAGGCCAATCACATCTGTTTTCCATGACGAAAATAAGTCTCCTAACAAGGTAATTTGGGTATAGAGAAGATGTTTGAAAGAAAATGACTGAATGAGAGTAGTGCATAAACATATCTTACCGTATCTTAACCCAATGACGTCCAATCAAGCAAACGAGATTTCTTTTCAATTAATTATTTATTAGAAGATTCGGCTATTACCATCCGCCCACAAAGAATTTATTTATTTTATTTTTTTTATGGATGAACTTCCTAATCACTCTTTCTTTTGAGAGTATTAGTTAGTTTAGTAACGTCGCACGTATTGACGTCTTTGATACACTTGAAAAATTTATTATTTATTAAATAATGAGAAATTTGTTTATACAAGTATACAAAGAACAGATGTAAAAAAATTACTCTCTTAAAAATAAAGTGAAGAACAATGCATTTTCAAAGAACACATAAAAAAATTAAAATGTAAAAAAAAAAAAATACAAGACAAAAATAAGATAAAAAAAGAAAAGAAAAAGAGAAAAAAAGAGATAAATAGAGGAGTTGCCACATGACGGCTCTATAAAAAAGAGCTTTGACTCTTTTATGTATTGTTAGATTATCACTTCGAACCCTAAAATTTTTCCAATTCGATAATTATTCCATATTTTTTTTTTTGTTTTCACAAATTATTCCTTGATTTAATAATGTGTTGTAGAATGATCACAAATTGGTTATAGCAATTAAAGTTTTGACGGGAACGTCTTATAGGTAGCAATGAGCTCGTTTTCGTGTAAATATTAATTTTTACATGATAAACATGTACGTCATTTCGCCTGCATGAGAATGTTAATTTTCGGCCTCTTTCGTTTTGCTGATTTGAGTTTAGAATTCGAGTTGAGATGTGATTTTATATGAGAGTTTTTTACTGTAATAAAAAAGTTAGATGTGACTATTTATGAGAGCTTTTTACTGTAGTAAAACTCGAATCAGTGAAACGAATGAAGCCCATTTGCGATACTTTATCAAATTTACTCCGTACTTTCCCTCCTCCTTCTGTATTGCATGAATACAAGTTAGAGAGTCTTTCAATGCAAAATGTCTTTTTGTAAGTTGCTTCGTTCAATAAAAAGCCTTACTTGTGCAAATTTTTTTGGCTTTTCCTTCCTTTTCTCTTTCAGTACATCCCGAGCATTATCTTACCCGAATCAATAGCAAGGTAGTAGTTGTCCACTTTTTTCTTTTTAAATATATAAATCATATACATATATATGATATATATAGATATATATGTATATATAGTAGTTGCCCACTTGCCATTATAGCAAATGGATTTTCTCTCCAAGTCTAAATTGATTCATATCAGAAAAAAATTCAACCTTATACACATTACACAAACACAAGGAAACATCAACGTGATGGTTGCACGTCTGTGGAGTATAAATGCGCTTTGGCTTCTAGTGAACAGGATTATGTGAGGATTTGGAATGAGGTATTTATCTAGGGGACAACAAATAAAACAGCTGTTGAAGTTATGGCAAATATACTTGATGATTTATAACTCTTTCTGAAATTAATCTTCAGACGTTTCTTTTTTTTGCCCTTTTTTTTTTTTTTTTTTTTTTTCTTTCTTTTTAATGTATTGCATTATGTAAATTTTTTATGTGCACATTTGTATATTAGACTGGTGAAAAGTTAATGGTTAAAATAATATTTAAAAAATAATAATAATTCCTAATATATTCCCTCCCATTTTATTTTCTCTCTCTTGTTGATTGACTTGTTTGTCCACAATATCCTGTCCAGTTGGTCAGGTCCTTTTCACATTTATCCCTAACCCATTCCCCTGTTCATCTACCCCCCCATGTCATTTTGTTTTAACGTCCAAAGATTCCATGGAAAATGATAGACCCATTGCACTGCTACTTCTCTCAAAATTGTTTGCATTTAGACCCAACTTGGTGGGTAAGCGATTTTGTTCTTGACTCCTGTCTCCTAGTCCCAGTGGCCTTGGTAGGTAAGGACAACCAACAAAAGAAAATATTGCCTCGGGGTAAAAAAAAAAAAAAAAAAAAAAAAAAAAAATTTTTTAAAATATAGGCCCCCCCCTTTTAAAAACAATAAAAAACAAAAAAAAAAAAAAATTCCCCCGGGGAAAAAAAAAAAAAAAAAAAAAAAAAAAAAACTTTTCATAGTATAGTGCCACCACTTGTAGTACACATTAAAATGCAAAAAAAATAAAAATAAAAAAATAAATAATAATCTTTCTTTAACCAAACTTATTGCAATTGTGAGCCTAGAACTATAAGTAGTGATATGGCCACACAAATTTAGGTAAATTATAGGGGATGTAGCTCATATGTTAGAGCCAAAAAAAAAAAAAAATATTGCATTATTAGATTACCGATTCATCTCAAAAGCTTAAGCTTATAAGAAGTGGTTAACAATAATTTTATATTTTAACACTCTCTCTTACGTGTAGGCTGGATAATGGACAATCGTATGAGTAAATTAATTAGAAAACCTAACACGTGAATATTTAAGCCTAAAAATATATTAAAAACCCAACACATGATGACAGTTTTAAATGAGAATAAAGAATGAAATTACGGAAGTTTGAATTCAAAACCTCTTACTCTGATACCATATTAGTTTATCAATCTATCTTAAAAACTTAAATTTATAAAAGGTGGACTAACAATAATTTTATAAATGCATAATAGCGTATAGGTCTTATAAGTTATACCATGTGAAAAATAAACGATTAGATAAAACTCAGTAACTATGATTATGTTTATACACTACGGTCAAGGGAGGGAAAAAAAATATATTAAGCATAACAATAATGGTAACTTTGTCGGTCCAATCAAATTACATATTTTCATCGCGTAGTGGATGCTTTTTCTGGGTGTTTTTTTTTTTTTTTTCTTTTTTAATGCTGCAAACATTTTATGATAGAACCAACTTCTTCTCTTTTGCCATTTTTTTTTCTGTAAATAGTAAATACAAATGGAAAAACACAAATAAACTATAGATGAATGTACCAGTACAATTCATTCGAAGTACAAAGAAGCATATAGTAATTTTCTTCCTAATTTTCCTATACTAAAGTCGGAGGAAACCATTTCCAGACAAAAAAAAAAAAAAAAAAGTGGTCAGAGGAAACTATCTCTCCATTGTTTGAAGGTGGAGAAATGCCGAACAAACCATCATGCTCTACAGAAAAAAAAAAAAAAAAAAAGACAATTACTCTTTAAAATACGTGCTAAAATACATGCGTTTTAAATTTTTACCCCATGCACTTAATTAAAGAATATTTAATGAAAAAATTATATTAATTAAAAAGATATTAATTAAAAATAAAATTAAAAATCTTTACAATGCATTCAAAAGTGATCACTGATTTTCTCCGCTCCTCTAAATGATTGGTTTGACATATTGTGAAACTTCATAATGAGTTCAGGTTTGTTGTGGTCCGGGCCTTAAAAGTGGAAATCTGGGCTCTCTTAGGATCAAGCTTGTGGTCCATAATTTGTTGAGAAGATTTAACCCATGTTTTAAACTTTTGCCTTCACGGGCTGTGGGTATGGCTTTAGCTTCCTTATGCCGCAGAATTTACTCTTGAGAGCATAAATTTAAATTTTTATTTCTAATTTTTAATTAATATTTTTATATTAATACAGTTATTTAATTAAAAAAGTTATTAATCAAAATTAAGAGATAAAATTTCTGATTTATATATTTTTAAGGGGTATTTGTTTCCTTTTTTTCATGAAAAAATTTGGATAAAATTATTAACTTACTCTTAAAGTACATGAATCTGAAGTTTTATTCTTTATTTTTGATTAGTAACCTTTTGTTAATATAGTTATTTGATTAAAAATGATATTAATTAAGAGTGAGGAGTAAAAATTAAGACCCATACACTTTTAAGAGATATTTATTAAGATGATCTATCCCTTTTCTAAGAATAAATTAAAATATGACTTAATTCCACAAATATCACTTATTGGCTGATTTTTCGAGCCACGTTTTTTTGACAACTATACCTCTTAAGTTGACTTTATCATGCATTTAGTTTTAGAAATTAATTTCCATATTTTTCTCAAAGCTGAATTTCTTGAATATATGTATATATATGCGCACTTATTGTTTGTTGGTGTATAATGGCATATTCATTATTATAATAATAACATATGAAAATTACATTTGTTTGTAGTCGTGTCATAATTGTTGTTCTTCTCCTCATGCTTTTATTATAATGATATAATCATAATTGAAGTGATAATATAAGAAAACTCACATACGTTTGTGTTCGCTTCTTAATTATTCTTCTTATGCTTTTTTTTTTTTATGTTTTTTTCTACAATGATATATTCATTATTGTAATGATATGTTTTTTTTTTCCCTGCTTATCAATCTGATTTTGTCTATATGCTTTTTAAGTATAATATTGCTAGTATTTTAATTATGTTGCTAGTATCTTAATGACGTGTTTCACTTTGAATGGAGAAAGTTTTAACTCGTGCATTTCAATAGCTAAGTATTTGATACTGAACATGAAATGCCATAATTTTAGGGATTTAATTCAATTAAAAAAGATTAATAATCTCACATATAGTGGGATAAAATACCTACCATATTTTTTATATGTATTATCATTAAAATCGATTATATAATAAATTCAAATTAATATCATTATTAAAGTCAATAATGTCATTAAACATATGCATTAAGCCATATGAAAAATATTCACAAACTGTGGCCATCTTTTAATTGCGCAGACATAATTAAGGCAAATTTCTCATCGACCAAATTGAGGGCATTTTTGTTTTTTGTTTTTGAAATATTTTTGCATGTCTTTTATGACACAAAAACAAAACCATTTTCTAAATAGCATTTGGGTAGTAAATGCTTTGCAAACAAGAATAAAAGAAATAGTGCTAATGGTGTTCATTAAGAAAATGAAAAATGGTTAAAAATTGCTTTCACATTTCTGTTTTTTATTTTTTAAGACATATTTTTGTTTTTAAATAAAAAGATAAAGGACGTTTCAGAGAGATCCACGTTTCCTTGTCAATTTTTACCTCAAGAAGATTTTGACTTGGTATGTTTACCCTTAGAACTCAGAAGGCCAGTGAATTAAAAGAAATAGAAGAAGGGAGGGTTACTTTGGTTTTGTAACTATGATAAATTTTATACAAAACGGGTGACTTTTTACTTCTTATTTTGAAGGAACTTTGCAGGGGCTAAAAAAACAAAATTACAAATAACAAAACATTTTTGAACATGAAATTTACATACCTTTTCACTATGATACTACATGACCGTTAGATACATACACTAGAAAGTGCTCTCTACCACACAATCTCCCATTAACAAAAAAGAAATTAGAAAAACTCATCTTTCTCAAGTATTTTTTGAGCCTATTGTTTGACCCATCAAATTTCAAAACATAACAAAATGAGAAACTAGTGAGCATTGAGCAAAGCATTAAAATATCTTCCAAGTGGTCCCTATCTCATCAGATTCCCACTTCCAATATTGTTGGAAACTCATGTCATAAAACATTTCCATTAGTTTCCCAAAAATCTCTAATGGATTCACAGCTCATGACTTCCCCAACCTGTTTGCAATCCAAAAGGCAGAGACATAATTCAATCACAAAACCATCATGGCTTCATCAAAAGACCACAAGAGATGGCATCAAATTTCACATGTAAAATCCCATTTCTCCTTATTAACTTTCTCTATTTCCAATCTGTTCAATTCAAATGGCATTCATATAAAGACTTATTTTTCTTCTTTTTTGCAGCATTAAGTATCATTCTTGTTACTTTCGTGATAATCAGCAGCAGAAACCAAAGAAGAAGAAGTCAGTGCTTGTTAAATCTTCTGCAGAAAAGGCAAAGAATAATGATCTTGTACCATTGAAAGAAGATCATGTTGAAGTAGTTGCTGAGAAGAAAGGAAGTATTGCTGGTGCAGTTGCTTTGATAATCGGCACCAGTATCGGCTCAGGGATTCTTGCACTTCCTCAGAAAGCTTTACCAGCTGTGAGTCTTTTACATGATTTTCACACGTAGGGGAGGGAGGGTGAGAGAGAGAGAGAGGATGAACCATAGAGGAAGTTTGAATATTCATTATAATTTATCAAGTCTGTAGTCTGAATTACAACAATGAGAAATGCTAGCATCACTCTTTTTGTTATTTTTTTTATCACTCTCTGTATTCACTGTTTGATATTTATCAAGTCTGTAGTCTGAATTACAACAACGAGAAATGCTAGGATCACTCTTTTTGTTATTTTTTTTATCACTCTCTGTATTCACTGTTTGATATGTGAACTCAATAAATACAGAGAGTAACAGAAATAGTGATACTAGCATTTTTTTTACAATGACAAACCTTATCTTTGTTTATAGGGACGTAAAAAATAAGAAAAGTACACTAATATGACTTGGAAAGTAAACTAACAAGTAACGGAAACTACCCAATTATTACTAATAGAAAACTTATTGAGGAGAAACTTTATTAAACTCCAATAAAGTGTAAGGCAATAAAACATAATATTACTTCTTATTTTTATTGCTGTTGGTCATAATTTTCATTTTTCAAAAGAACGCGAGTAGTTTTGAGACAAAGATAATGGTTTTGTAATTTACATGGTAGGGATTGGTTCCGAGTTCCGTAACTTTGATAGTATGTTGGGCTTTTCTTCTCATTGAAGCCCTTTTGCTTGTTGAGATCAATGTGAACTTGAGGAGAAGAAAACGGAAGAAAGAAGAAGAGATGTCTGATTTGGAGGTTATTTCCATAAGAACAATGGCTCAAGAGACTCTTGGGGACTTCGGTGGTACTTTGGCCACTTTGACTTATGTTTTCTTGGGCTACACTTCAATGGTTGCTTACAGTTCAAAGTCAGGGGAAATCCTCTTTCATTTGATCAATCTTCCAGCTCCTGTATCAGGCTTCATTTTCACTTCCATTCTCACCATGCTCATTTACCTGGGTGGGACACGGGCAAACGATCAAGTTAACCAACTGCTCGCTCTTTCCATGACAGGTATTATATGTAAAACGAATTGGTATTAAGTACAATAAAACAAATCGGTGAACAAATATAGCATCGAAGTCCTGAGTTCAATCGAAATTACATTCTCAAATGTTTCGGGTGTTCGGCCTTGGTTTAAGTTTGTGTTGCCATTCGTATTTTCTCGACTTTGAATTTGTACCAGTTAGAAATGGCGTTGTTTTCTTTAGTAGTCCTAGCCCAAGTTTGCCCTAACAATAGTAGAAAAGACTAATGTGCAGGTTTACTAGTAGTGATAGAGGTGTTAGCAGTTGTTTCTGGAGGGTGGTCAGGACTTGACGGAAGTGGAGATTGGGGAAAAGTCCCTGCTACACTACCTGTGATAATCTTTTCTTTGGTGTACCATGATATAGCACCATGTAAGAGGGAAAAATTCTTTGAAAATTCAACTTTTGAGCTTTGAATTTGGTAACTCCTGTCTAACAGTGTTGTTGTGTTTGCAGTTCTTTGTGCTTATCTGGGCAGTGATCTCACAAGACTAAGGATCTCACTTTTCCTTGGTAGTCTTGTTCCATTGATAGCACTACTTGTTTGGGATGCCATTGCCCTTGGCCTCTCTGCCAGCGGCGACCAAATCGTTGACCCCGTCGACTTGCTTGTGAGGTAATCAGATTACTGTAAACTCTGGTAATTGCATTTTAGTTTTGCTTATGTAGTATGTCATGTCCATCTTTACACCTTTTACTTGGTAAAACTTGAGTCTAAAAAACAAAGGTGCCACTATTCTGAAGGAGAATATGAACTTCTAGATAGATTTTTTTTTTCGTGCTAGATGATAATACCAACAGATGAGTAATCAGTTGAATTCTCTACTTTCCCCTTGGTCCAGTGAGAGATGGAGTGGTGTTTCATACATGGTTGAAGCTTTCTCACTCCTCGCAATTGGAACGTCACTGATCGGAACTCTTCTGGGATTCTCCGAGTTTTTCAAGGAGCAACTGTCTAAAATCTATCTGGATTCTGCTTCAACACCAATGCTTCAAGTAAAAGTCTTCCCTCAAAGTTTTGCCACCTGTTCAGGTTTAAATTATAAAGAGGTAAAATTACAATACTCGATAGCAATAACACATTTTTGCTGATTAAATCAGAGAAAGGACATGCTTTTTGAACTCAGAGAATGGTGGGGAAAGCATAAGATCAGTTTCACAGCGATGTTGGTGGCGGTTGTTCCATCTCTTTTCTTGTCAACTGCTTTTCCTGACGCTTTCTCCGCAGCCACAGATATTGCTGTAAGTATAGGGAGAGATTGGTATGAAAACAACCCAACAGTAGAGACAAAAAGTACAGAACAAACGTATTTATTTCAAAATCTTTTATATGAATTTGGGTGTTTTGACTTTACTATGCTATAGGGAGGGTACTGTATGACAATGTTGTATGGAATTCTGCCACCAGCAATGGCATGGGCAATGCACAGCAAAGAGAAAGAGGACTCCGAGTGGAAGATATTATCGAAAGCAAGGCCTGTGCTTGTTGGGGCTGGACTATTTGCTTGTGCAATAGTTGCTGAGCAAATCCTATTGGATATTCTTTTACTACAATCCTAGCTTGGACATAATAACAAGATTTCTTATTCACATGAATGCTCAACTTTCTATTCTGGAGCTACTCTTGCGAATTCAGAGAATTTTTGCCGGCACTTCCGCATAACCTTCAAGGAATCTCCTCTCTATATTGAAGAAGCTCTCAGCTTAACCAGACCCCAGAAGAAGTCTTCTTCCTTTTTGTTTTTATTGAGGTGTAGGACTCACAATTAAGGCAACGTTTATTGTTGGGAAGGCTTTTTTACCCTATTGGTAAGTAGTCATAATTAAAGCACCCTTGATTGTTGAATAAGAATAATTTAGTAAGAAGGCAAATAGTGAGCCATTGAAGACATGCTTTTTTGGCTTTGCTTAATATTGTTTCTGGTGATGAGTTCACTTGGGGTGAACCAATTGCTTGATTGCAGCAGTCAGAAGTTGTGAAAGTACTATCTTTCTGCAATGAGTTACCTTACTCAACAAGCAAAGTATTAATTACTACATATACCCAAACTAGAATGATGTAACAACTTTTTAGGTTGATTTACTATTACTTTAGTGGGTCTCCAAGATTTTATTTTGAAAAAGTGTACTCTTTTGTTCTTTACATTTGCCTATTGGATATCAACAATGATGAACGGAAAAACGTACCATACTTACCCAAAAATTAATATGTATTGCAGCCCGATTTTAACAGTTTAAAAATGGAGATAGAGAGGAAAAAAAAAACCCAATCTGACCTCATTAAAATTTTTAGCTTTTAAATGGCAATTTGTTTTTTTTTTTTTTTTTTTTCAACGACTGAACTCGTACTTTCATAATTTAATAGTATCTTTCCATCATCCACTTAAATGTCATTTAATGGAGTACAAGTGAAGTTATAATTCTGATCCATGCTGTAATGTCCTTTCCAATCCGTTTAAACTCTAATCAGAATTTTCTCCATTACAATAATGATAATAACAAGAAGAGAAATTGGAGCCTTAATGGTTGAAAAGTGAACATGCCAGTAAAGTACTAATAACAAGAGGTACCAACTTTTTATTCATTGGAACAAACAGCATAAGTTGCCTTTTATTGTGTTAATCATAGTACAACATAATCAACCAATACAACTAATAAGCATACATGTCATAACAAAACGCATCTCAATTTCGTTACCACGCAATAATCATTCTCACTTCAAAAAATACAGACTGAAAAAGGGAGAGTATTCAAGCATTTTATAGTTCATCAAAGCTTCTTGGCGATCTTAGCTCTTCACGGTTGTCACATATTTCAGAAGCATTTGTACGACATCGTGTGAAATTCTTGCAGCCTCGTTCTTTAGGTGATGGATCTTTGCCTCTGTCTCTTGCTCAAGACGCTTCACATTAGCACCTGAATCTCCACTGCTCTGTTGTTTTGAGAACACATTAACATTAATTTATAATTGGCATGTAAAACTAGTTGAACACTTGATGTTCAAAATGGTAACTGGGAGTCCTAAATTTTGCTGACATCCTATATAAACAAAATTAAAAGTTCTACAGATAGATAGTCCTTGGGAAGACTTCTGTTAAAGAGTAAGGAAAAGAACCGTTCAAGAAAAAATAAATGGAACTCAAGGTCTCATCACAAAGAAATAGTAGAGAAAAATGTGTGTGTGTGTTTTTTTTTTTGGGACAGAAACCAGGAATTCAGCTTTAGATACCTCTGCAAGTTTTCTCTGAAATTCAGCTTCCATTCTGGCACGAAACTCAGCAACCTCTTTCTCGGCTTCTTCTTTAGCTTGCTTCAATCTAACCATTTTTGCTGGGGAAAGAAAAAACAAACAAAGAAGAAAGAACGAAAAGTAATAGGGGTCAGTTGCCAGTATCGAGCACTCAATTCATATGGCTAGCACCATTTCCGTAGCAGCAAAATAAGTATGCTCACAAAGATAGATCTCCATGTTCAGTTTCAATTTGAACAGATTCATATAAGGACAATGTAAACAATGATAAAGACATGCCTAATTTTAATTATCTCTGTGTGATTTTACCTAAAAAAACAAAATGGCTAAGTTCATTTGCAATAATAAGGCATTGAAGGTAAGTGCCAAGTTTAGCGTGAGCAAGGGTGATGAATTTGTTGGGAATAGTGTCCTAAAAACATGAAATGTAATAGGATATTTATTATTTAATTAATAAAAGAGTTTATTCATCATTTTATGTGCATATATTTATGAATATTTTATGAATATCAAATGAAAATTCCGTGATTGTTTATGTAACCTTAAACATAGTATATAAGTGTTATATACGAGAGGATAGTGTTTAAGGATAATAATAAAAAAACATTGTTCATGGTGAATTTAATTAAAGTTCAGAATCTTTAATTAAAACATTATTAATACATGTCATTCACATTTAGAATGGAACGGTGTTATCCGCACTGTTAATATAGCGTGATATTGAATGAGTGTATTTCGCATAATAAGATTATGTGGAACAAGGACACAGACACAATATGAATTTCTAATAATTTTCGTTAAACATAGAAATTCTAATTAAGCCTACCGATGGTCATATATAGAATGATCTTAATCCTGAATTCTTAACAAACTCCTATTTATGGATTTATGTCTTTTGATTTACTCAGTACGGATTCTGAGACCCTGAATCCTATTCCTTGTATTTTGGAGACATAATGAAATAGGTAGCTGGGAATGTTATTATACGAGATGAACTCCATTCCTTCTTGAGAAAGAAGTAGATAAATAATTCTCTTGAGTGTTGATTCGGTACTTGGATTAGTAAGAGCGCTCTGGTTCATGAATGTGTTTTATGAATCACTATCCATTAGAGAATCAATGGTACTCAAGGATGCAGATATACTATTGGAATTAATAGAATTAATTAATTAATTAAAGTGTTTAATTGATTATTAATTTTATTGGAGCTCGGGATTATAGGTCCATTAGTCCCCGCGTCGTCCTAGTAATTCTACCAGACACAGAGGGTAAAATGGGAAATTTTAGAATTAAGGAATTCTATAAATTAAATACTCGAAAATAATTAATTGAGAATTGATTATTATTTAAATAATGTGATTATTTAAATTTGAATTTGAACACATCTAGATTTATCCATTTAAACTTATTTGATAAGTTGTTCAATTTAGAATTCAAATTAATTTAAGTTTGACTTAAATTGAAATTTGAATTTGAGTCAAAATTAGACTACAGGATAAATGATGATTTTTTCTCTTCCTTCCCTATCTGAATTGGCGCCACACACAGGGTTAGAAAACCCTAGGGTAGCCGGCCACATTGGAGATAAGGGAAAGGGATTTTTTGTTCCAAAATTCAAATTGGAGATAGGGATTTGATATTGTTTTGAAGTTTAACTTCTACTCTTTAAATATGAGAATGATAGAAAATTGTGGACACAATTTTTAAAACATAATTCAGCCCTAACTAGATTTGTGTGGCCGAATTTCTCAATAGCAAAAGAGAAAGAAAATATTTTTCTCCAAAAATTTCACATCGTGCATGCGTTGGTGTTTGTGAAAATTCGAGTGTTTAAAGAAACCTGTTTTGTCTCACGTGTGCCCACACACACGTCTACGCGGAATTAAGGAATTGACGTGGAAGACTTTAGTATTCTAAACACAAAGATTGGAGCAAGGACTGTTCGTGGATAAAGAACTCAAGTTATCATCCGAGTCGGCTTCCAGGTATTTTTCCGGATTGAGTACTTGATATATAAATTAATGCAATTAATTTATTCGTGCATAAATTAATATAATCTATAGAGTATCTCAAAAGTTTTATAAAAATTTTTGTCATACACGATCCGCCTTTCCCCACACTTCCGCACCCGAATTCGATTCGGGAACCAACAGAACTAACATACATAAGTCCTTAAATTGTACTGACAAAAAAATTAGTAAAAGCTGCCAAATCTACGCAGGAAATATCGGTGTTGCTATAATGTATTTGTAGCATTGGGAAGGGCTAGCATATATTCCACCTCTTAGTGCAGATATAATTTAAGGTAATGTAATACAATATTAAGCAAAACAATGCATCTGATGCAATAGAATACATTGTATTACTGCCATTACGCAACAGGAGAACTCCGAAAACATGGACAATAAAAGAAAAAGTTACCATTTCTGGCAGCATGAACAATTTGCTGGGCTTCTTGTTCAGCAGCTAGCAGTTGTTGAATTCCATTCTGTCCCCTGCTGCTTTCCATACTTGCTTCGATTTGCTAATTCAACTACGTTGAGACAACATAAAATGAAGCCTCACTAGTGTTTGAGAATACACAAACAATATGCATCTAAAGTGATCACATTGAGAAAGACAGAGAAAAAAAAAGTATCTGGAAAGTATTCATCGGTAGTTAGAAATGGCTTGAAACTAGGATTGGCTTGCATTGCGATTGGCTTCTTGCAAATGGACAACTTAAACCAGGCGTGATCCTCTCAAAGTGGGCAGATCTATCTTTTCTTTACACACACACACACACACACACACACATATATATATATATATATATTATATTTACTATACTGGAATTTGAACCCAGAACTCAATACATTGAAAACAACTCACACAACCACTAAACACTAATTGAGCTAGCTTGAATTGGTTATGGGAAGATCTATCTCGTTACTCCCAGTGCTATGCATCAAAGATTGTTCTATAGGTTCTTCACCCATTTTCCCCCCAAAATCCTAAACTAGAGTTAGAAATTTCCCTCAAAAAAGTTGTGGTCAGATTTAACCACTCTACCAAAAAAATAAAAATAACAAAATAACACACACACAAACAAATTTTTGACAAAACCCAGTTCGTGATCTGGGCACACTACATTTTATAAAAGCTAATATCTATTACTTTATGCAAATTAACTCGGTTCCTAAATCCTAAACAACAGTTAAAGAAAATAAGAAAAAAG
>NW_010362216.1:3430-22677 GCF_000414095.1 Morus notabilis | reverse complement strand
GGGGGGGGAGCTATAACAAAAAGCACGATCTTTACGCAGAAACCATCGAATTTAGGTCTAAAAAGCAAAACCCATTAAGATTTTTCACACGTGGAACTGGAATTTATCAGTAGCAATCCATAAGCATGGAATTCAAGTCAGATCATTGGATCAAGCAGCGTTTAAGAAAAGTCCTCAATTTTAGCACATGGAATTAGGGTTTAAGGAACGATAATTGGTAGTTGCAGAGAAAATGAGATCAAGTACCAGGTAGAGAGAAAGGAACGAGAGAGAGAGAGACGTACCTGAGAAATCGGTGTCGACTGTCTGTCTGGTCAAGACTCAAGAATCCACTACAGACTCAATTGCTACGTGTTTGATCTATTTGAACGGGCAGGTGAGAAAATAAGTCCGTTCTGATTCGAGTTTAAAATTTAAGTTTTATTACAGTAAAAATTCTTAAAAATAGTCACATTTAATTTTTTTACTATAATAAAAAGCTCTCACACAACATCACATCTCAACTCAAATTAACGAACCGAACGGGCCCTTTATTAAAGGAAAAAAAACAAATAAAGCGTAAAATCTTTTTGCTGATTCGAGTTTTGCTACAGTAAAAAGCTCTCAGAAACAATCATATCTAATTTTTTTACTACAATAAAAAGTTCTCACACAACATCACATCTCAATTTAAATTAAAAATTCAAATTAACAAACTGAATAGGCCCTAAATTAAAGGAAAAAAAACAAATAAAGTGTAAAATCTTTCACAGAAATTATTAGAAGATTAGAAATATTGGATTTTTTTAAAAAAAACATAGAAATAACTCAAATAAATTTTATTTTAGGAGACATTCTCTAGGCCACCATACGATTTAATTAAAATTATAATAAATTAAAAAAATATATAAAATAAATAATTTATAATACAGTTAAAAAATAGAGCATTAATTAAAGTTTATTTTTTCTAATCTTATAAAAAAAACTCCCCTATTTTATTGAGACCGTCTCCAACCCACGCCAAAATGATATCCATAGTGTGGGTTGATGGCTCCAACCGAGCGGCAGCTTTCACTGCATTTTGGTGTGCAGGTGGCTGGGATGGATAGTGGAAACTCAAATTGAGTTTCTATTGTTCATCCCCACACCAAATGGTGTATCATTTTATTTTTTTTTCTTTTGCTTTTTTTTTTTAATTTGCAAAAGGAGAAGTAAAAAAGAATATTTATTTTCTATTATTCCCCAATTTCTTATTTTTCAACCAACTTTTTTGTTGCTACCCAAAAATGAAGGGCTTGTTCTTTTGAACCAAAACACAAAAAAGTTTGAATTGAATTATTTTTTTTTTTTTTTTTTTTTTTTTTTTTTTTTTTTTTTAATTTGAGTTTGAATTTGAGTTTTAACTCGAGTTTTAACTTGAGTTTAGGCTAAAATAAGTTCAAATTCCCCATTCAACTCAAGTTTCTATACTCAAACTCAAGTTAATGAATAATAATATTTTTTTTATTCTTAAAAACGCCATAATTTTTTCGTTTAAATTCCGATTGAGATGATTTTTTTATGCGTTCACAACGAAAGACGAATAAAACCCCATCCATATACTCTATTAAAATTTTTTATCACCATTGAGTTTTTATTAAAATACTATCTAAATACAAATTCAAGTTTTGACTCACCCAAACACAAACTCAAATGGATTCTCAATTCAAATCATAACTCAAATGTGCGCATCCAAATACAAACTCAAATTACAACTTTGACTCAAGTTATAACTCAAATTCAACTCAAAATCAACACTCAAATCAATATAACTCAAAAATATAACCGAACAAACCCAAAAAAACGTTTTTTTGCATCTCACATTGTTAATTTTGTTGTATGGTTAATTTAATACTGAGAAAAATTAATAGGTAAATAATACAAACTGCAATTACATAATGAAAAACGTCAAACATTTATACCAACATTAAAATTAAAATTACATAATACTAAAAGAATATAACATGGGTTATTATTTAATTGATAGTATATACCCAAAATGGTCTAATATTGTGCAAACTATTCACAAGCCACGCAGTCGGAAGAAAAAGTATTTTGCCACGAAACAAGAAAGGTGTATAAAAGACGTAGAACGTGCGTTCGGAGTTCTCCAATCACGTTTTGCAATTGTGGCAGGACCAACACATTTTTGGTCGAAAAATTAACAAGGGATCTTCACTTAAAGAGGGGATTTATGCAGCTGAGTTGCAGTACTTCTTAGAGACGAATCCGAGAGATAGCCATCATCATCCACTCCATCATAATCATCATCATCATCAGAGAGAATTATATAATCATCTTGAAAATCTTCATCAACATCCATGGTGTCAGATCTATCATCGTCGTCGTCGCCGTCGTCGAAATCAGCCTCGTCCACCTGATCATCGGCTTCCGTTACTGTAAACCCGAAGGTTTCAAATCGACTCGGCGGCATTACGCGCATTCTCGGCTTGCATTTCATGAGAGGAACAATGGCATCATTGCTTGCAGTACTTTCTTCTTTCTCAGAAGTATCATCATCTAGAATAATAGTAGGATTATCACAATCATTCTCATCATCAGGGACAATCTCTTCCATAGCTATTTCTTCCTCATCAACATCAGTAAGCTGATCGTCAACTTGAATATAATTCGGTTCGGAAGTTTCTAGAGACAAATATTCCTTTGAATCATCATTAGCAATATCTATCTCGGAGATATTGTCACTATCATCTACAAGCTTGATCATCAAAATCATCATCATCATCATTCCCCATATGATCATCACCAGCATTCTGATTATCAGCAACATCATCATCCAAGTGTGCTTCGAAATCAGAGTCATATTCGACAAGATCATCATCAGAAAACTTGAAAGGTTGAAATTGGGAGGGCAATATCACGCGCATTCTTGGCTTGCGTGAGATGAAGGGAAGGCAGGTTCCAGCACTAGTACTCTTGGGAGAGGATGAAACCATATTGCCTGTATTAATTATATAAGCCAAATTTAGTAATTAATTACAACAAAAATCTAATCAATCAATATGTTCTAAACAAATATTCTTTGCCTTTTCTCTCTGTATTTTGATAAGAAATTAAGATTAATTTAGCAATAGTATTACAAATAGGTTCACTTTTAATCGATAATCAAGCTTACGACTCAGTGAAAAAAAAAAAAAAAAAAAAAAACGATAAACTTAGTTACCTTGTGGAGGAAGAAAGCAAGACCAAAGAAAAAACGAAGAAGGCCAACACTAAAGCGATCACTAACTCACAAGAAGAGTCAAGAAAGGAAACAAACGCACTGGCGTTGGTTGTTTTAAGTGCCACATTATTAGTGTTTATTAATGAACAATCACAATCTGAATCGGAAAAGAAGTCGAATTGTAATTGAATACTTTCCAGATTTGCTTCCAGAAATAAAAAATAAAAAACTTTCATCCAGAAAGAAAATTAAAACGAAAAAAAAGGAAGTCACTCTCCTAATAGGATACTAAACAAAAACTAATGTGCACTATCAAAAAAAAAAAAAACCTAATTACGTATATGCTTTGTATTTTACATTTTTCCACCAAAAATGTTAATATTTTCTTTATTATTTTTGCTAAATATCTTCTTTCTTATTACTTAACTTATCCTGATGTACTTAAAAAAGTCAAAAAAAAATCTTTCTAAATTTGTTTAAATAATTTTTAATTTTTAACCAAAAAAGAGAGAAAGGATAAACAAAGAAACAACTTTGTTTTATCAGGATTAAAAAATATAAAAAAATCCTCCAAAAAAAAAAAACAAAATAAGAGTGCAATCATTTTGTGACGAATTACAAAATTTAGCTTCATTTGTTCCAATGGTTTTGCTAAGTTCAAACAAAGAGTACAGTCTAAACACGTATTTAATAAATATGTAGTACGAATTATATTTTCCGTTCAAATTGAGTTTAAACTCTACAACTTATAGTTTAACCCTCATTCAAGTTCAACTTTTCAGACCACTTTTAACAATATAAAGATGTTCTTTCTTTATGCTTTTCACACCTACTAAGCACAAGAGTATGAGTTTTTTTTTTTTTAATAAAAAAAAGTTGAAATGATATGCCTTTTATATTATCATTAGAATGTGGAACTCGTAGGAACTAGTACTGGAACATTGGACGGGCCGCCTGCGACTGTCTGAAAATACTGAGTTTTTGCCCGAGCCTGAACCCGACCCGCCCGAGCCCGAAAATTACCTTGAACGGGCCGCGGGCTTGGATTAGGCCAGGCAGCCCGAGCCCGCCCGAGTAGACCGAATTTTTGAATTTTTTTCTTAATATTAAGTTATTTTGTGTTAAAATTTTGATATATATATATATATATATTACAATTTAAAATTTGAAATGAACACACGAACTATATAAAAAATTTATTTTTTTATTAATTTTTAAATTTGTAATTCATGATTGCCTCGTTAAAAACCTTACCAAGAAAAACCTAATTGGGATAAAAACTTGGCAAGGAAAAAAAGAGTGTAATCATTTTGTGACGAATTACAAATTTTACAAACTTACAAAGTTATACAATTACAAATACAATGTCAAAAGTAAATACATATTTACAAATTACAAATTTACAATTTAATTTGAAGCTGAAGGATCGTCTTCAAAATTAAATGTTAATCGATTAAATTCATCGATCCATTCTTGGCTTGCCGGCGAAATTGTATCCTGTAGACGTTGATTGGCCCGATCCCAATCCTTAATGCAGACTAAGACTTCAACAATGTCCTTTTGCAATGCATTCCGGCGTTCCTCAAGTATTCTTCTTGTCGTACTGAAGGCTTGTTCGGATGAAATAGTGGACACTGGGATTGAAAATATATCCATTGCCAATCGAGTTAGGATTGGCCAAGTTAAAGCCCATGCCCTCTACCATTAAACTAAGTCAAATGATTCTCTAGTACTGTCGAACACTAAACCTTCACTGAGGTACGCCATAAGCTCGTTGAAGCTGTCGCTACCACTGCCACTTGTTGATGAAGATCCACTTCCACTCCTAGCTTCTGTTTGAGTTGTCTTTTTCTTCTTCTTTAGCCAGAAAACATTCAAGAATGAATGCAGGTTTTCATCTTGTTGTTGCGGTTCTTGTACTCTAGAGTTTGTGCTTCTAAACCTAATCTCATATATTTTCGCCTTTATTATTGAAAATTGATCCGTACAAGTGATGCTTAAAAATTCACCTAAGTTTTCTAAACCACTTTCTAATCCGTCTAATTTTAATCTAGGATCAAAAATTGTACCTAAACCATATAACAAAGGCAACTTAGACCAATATTTTTTAAATTTCTTTTCCATAGAATGAATAGGGACTCCTAAGATTGGTTTTTCCCTATATTCGCTAAATAAAATACTAATTCTTAAAAGTTCTCCTAAAGCTAAAGGTGATGTTGGGTAGTATGTTCAACTAAGTTTTAGAGTAACTTCATGAAACCTACCTAAAAATTGATACAAAACTTCGGCAATTTACCAATCAAATGCGTCTATATGGCCTACTCCTAATTTTGCACACATATAGTTTGTTATAGCATCCTTATAGGGGATACATTGTTGAAGCATAACATAAGTTGAGTTCCATCTTATAGGCATATCTAACGCTAATGTTCTAGGAGGTATATTTAATGCTTGTAAGAGCCTAAACCAATCTTCTTGTCTTTGGTTACTACCTTGAATCCATGCAAGACTATCTCTAATTCTTTTAATGTGATTACTCATTTTTTTTAAAACCGGATTTAACTATTAAATTGATTACGTGACATGCACAACGTTGGTGGAAAATAATACCGTCACCGAATAGACTTAAATCATTTTCAAAGAATTCAATTGCTTGTGTATTGGCACTAGCATTATCTAATGTTATAGCCATTACTTTATCTCTTAATCTAAATTCATCAATTACATTTAAAATTGTGTTATATATTAAATCCGTGCTATGTGATCCTAGAACACATTTAAAACCTAATATTCTCTTATCTAAATCAAATCCTTTAAAGTAATGTCCGGTTATAGCTAAATAATCTTTATTGGCAACGGCAGACCAAATATCTCCCGTTAACGTAATACACTCGCTAGTCGAGTGTAAAAGGTTTATTAATGCTTCTTTTTCTTTTTTAAATAATTTTAATAAATCTTTCTTAAGAGTAATTTTTGAAGTGAACTATGCATTAGGATTATGTACAACCTTAATATATCGTTGCCAATTAGGATGCTCTACAAAACTAAGTGGTTGATCTAAAGCAGCTATCATTCACGCAACTTTCATACGATCTTCTTGTGGATCGTATTTCCAAGTGGTTAGACCACCGATTGCGCGATCAAAAGATAATTGTGTTTGGCAGAGTTCGGGTCCGCCGGATTGGCTAAGCTTTTGAAGACACTTTTCGGAGTGTCGTATCAAGTGTGTGGTGCTATGAATAGTGTCACCTTGTAATTTAGATAAACAATATTTACACTGAGCTATATGTTTAGTGTTACCTTCATTGTATATCTCGTCAATTATGTCGAAGTGATCCCAAACTCTCGAGGTACGCTTGCATTTCCTCCTGGAGGTTGCAACACTTGTCGACGCAGACGCAGTCACACTTGCACTCGCCGCTTCTCCACGCCCACCACTATTGCGACCACGACCTCCAGTACGTCTACCAAGGCTCGGATTAGTAGATTCATGCGTAACAAACTCATTAGTGGGAAATTGCCCTCCTTCTACATTGTGTTGGGCATCAACGAGAATACCACTATAACTAAAAGGATCCACTATAAAAATATAAGAGTGATTTGAGAGAGAGAGAGAGAGAGCTTTAGGATAATGTGATAGTTTTTAGAAAAATTGTGAGAGAGATTGAGAGAAATTGAGAGAGATTGAGAGAAATTGAGAGGGATTGAGAGAGTTTGAGTGAGAAAAATGTGTGCGGGATGAGGGGTATTTATAGGGAAATTTTGGGGTTAAAAAATTGATATTTTTTCACAAAAATTGGGATGCAACGGCTACTTTTGATTCGGCGGGTCGGGTTCGGGCGGAAATTCAAAAAACTAGATGTTGGACGGGTAATTCGGGCAATCGGGCCATTCGGGCATTCGGGTTTTCGGGCGGGTTCGGGCCGAAAATCGGGCCGAAATTCAAAACACTAGCCGTTAGACGGGTAAATCGGGCATTCGGGCATTTCGGGTTTTCGATCTTCAATTCGGGTCGGGCTCCAACGGTCAAAATTTGACCTTTTTCGGGCATTCTTCAGGTCGGGCAATTTGGGCTTGGTTTGAAAAATTCAAAAAAAATTCCAGCAGACGGCGGTAAACGGCGACTACACGGCGGCGAGCTCCGGAGTTAATTCTAAATTCGGGCTGCCCGAGCCTGAGCCTAAAAATAAAGCTTGGACGGGTCGGCAATTGGGCTAGCCCGGCCGAGCCCAAAAAATTTAGGCTTCAGGCCGGCCCGCCGGCCCGAAGTTCCAACACTAGTAGGAACACCATGTCTTTTTTTTTTCCTTGCAAAGTAGGAATATCGTGTCTCTTTTACAATAAATTAGTTTTGTAACATTTTCCGCACACCGTGTATGTAGGATTAGACAGAAAAAATTAAGTAGACTCATATTTAAAAAATTATTTTAACATGAGTAAGAGAGTAGGCCTCGTTCGCTTTGCGGATTCGAATTTTCAATTTGAGCTGAGATGTGATATTTTCTGAGAGCTTTTATATGTAGTAAAAAAAGTTAGATGTGATATTTTCTGAGAGCTTTTAACTGTAGAAATTTAAAACTGAAAACTCGAACTGTTAAAATGAACGAGGTCTAAAAAACCACATCAAATAAGAATTACATGGTAGAGGTGCTTTTACTAAAAAAAATAACAAGTAAGAACGCATTTGAAAGAAATTATGTTAGCAAAACAACAACAACAAAAGTATTTCAAAAAAACATGTTATAGTGACTCAACTGTAAAGTAGTAAATCCAATAAGAATTACACGGTAGAGGTACTTTTAATAAAAAGAAACAAAATAAGTAAGGACGGATTTAAAAGAAATTATGTTAATAGGAGCAAAGTATAAAGTGAACAAATTGATCATAATCTTTAAATAATAAAGTCATAATTTAAGTGACGATTAATAAATATCTTGTTGTTTGTCACACCTGCACGTTGGCATTGATGCCTTCGCGTGTGAAAGATTTTCCTACTTCTGACTTTTTTGAGTCAAAATTCACTTTACTCATCAGTAATCACATCAATTACACCCCTCCGATTGTGCACTATCGCTAGCGTAAAATAAAGTAGCGGTATTTGTAGAAATTTCTTTTTCTTTTCTTTGGTTCTTTATAATTTTTTTTTAAAAAATTTTTCTTTCTTTTTCTTTTTGACAAGTTTTTTTTTTTTTTTTTTCGCTTTTTGGGATTGGTCTGACAAATAGAAAGAGACGGTTTATTTGCAAAGAGGAAAAGAGTAGAAAGGATAGATAAATTTAGAAGGGTGAAAATAACAAGGATAAAAGAGACAGAAAAATATGCATAAATATTTATTTGTCAAATTATTATATATGTGGTAACTAATACATTTATGTTTTATCCAAATGTGAGTTTTCACCTTATAGTTAAAAAAAAAAACAAAATATATTATAGTTTAACTATTAGCGTTAGATTTCGTCATTTAATCTTTATCGTTCACTAGTCAATTCGAGTCAGGTAAGAAGAAAAACTACTAAATACGATAACTTTATAAGGAGACCCATATATTGAAGTCATCAAGAAAAGACTTAGATCTAAGATCAGCTCAAAATAACTGCAACACTTGGGAGTTGGAGGCAATTATGACTGCACAGTGGAGCAGAGTAAGCTGCTCCACAGAGTATTTCAAAAATCTTTCAAGGAATTTTCCATCCTGGGATTTTGTGAACTTACCAAATCACAAACAAATGCAGGTTATATCAACAAATTTTCCAAGTCTACAAAAAAAGGTTGACAAAATACAAGATCGAGAAAATATACTCTATTCTGAATAAAGAAACTATAAAAGGTTACAGCTATAAAAGTAGGCCTTCCCTTAGCACCAAGAACGTCCAGGAGGCATCCTACAAGCCCTAGCATTTGGTCTTTCAGCAAATATAATTCTCTCTACCACTCACTATCTTTCTACATAGTAAAAAAGCAAACACTATCATGGATATTGCTCTCACGTTAAGGGCGAATGCTATAAATCCAGTCTCTCTTTATTTTTTGCTTTCTGTTTGCTTGCTCTTGCCTAAGACCGATCTTAGGCAACAAATCAACATTAAAAAAACAAAAGGGAGCAGATTGGGGGTTGACAATTAAAAGGGTTGTTTACTATACATTTTAAGCTTATAGAAAAGTTTGTCATGCATATTTTATGTTCTCAACATTGTACCTTCAAATTTTAATTTTTATATAAATTCTATGCATTTTCTTACCCACTACAAGTTTTGACCACTTAAATTATGACTTTATTATTTAAAGATTATGATCAATTTGTTCACTTTATACTTTACGACTACTAAAGTCACATTTAAGTGATAAAATTGAAAGTACCTCTAAATACAGTATTTATTAATAAATATCTTATTTACTAGATTCAAACTTATTCATTAATGTATTTACTTGTAAATACAGTATTTATTAAATTTTAAGAAATTGAATTCAGTAAAATATTTTCTACTAAATACAGTATTTACAAAATTTAAACTTAAATACAATAAAGTATTTACTGATAAATACAATATTTACCAGATTCATAATCCAAGATCAAAAAATAAAATCACAAACTCAAACTCTAGTAGAGACCCTCCCGGTAACCAAATCACGTAAAAGAACAAAAATCATGAAATAACAAAGTCAGATCCAAAACTCACAAAACTTAGACAAAAATCACGAAATAATGCATAGCAAAATATAAAAAAAAAATCCACCAAAAACCACATAACTCATAAATTATAAAAATCACCAAAGTAGGAAAACAAATCAGATCCAACATCGCTGCCGCTGTCATCATCGATCGGCTTCAACGACATCTGCAGCAATCGTTGCAAAATCGGTGATATATGGAGACGTTTGGTTCATGGATTAGAATCATGAGATTAGAACCATTTTTTGATTTACGTGTATTTTTTGTGAGAGAAAATACTGTAGCGAACCATGAACTATGATTCGAATCAGGGTACGAATCCCCTTACCAAACACACCCTAGTTTAGATCGACGACCTCCAGGATTTGGTTTGCGAAACCGGTGAGATTTGGCCCGATCTACTCGCGATGACGGGATCTGGATGAAGATCATCCGGTCGGATGGTGACCGAAAATATCCGTATTGCTCGCGAGGTCAAAGGGACTGAGATTGGAGTCGAGTTCTTCAGTTCTCCGTTGTAAATCTACCGTCACGTCTCGTTGTCACGAGATTTCACCACCACAGGAACCACGTACAGATGCGTCGTCAGTGGCCAATTTCTCTTGTTGTTGACCTTCACCATTTTCTTGTCATCCTTTCTTCGCAACCATCACGATTTTTCGGCCACGACTTCCGAAAGCGCAATGATAGAGAGAGCACAACGAGAGGAGAGACAGAGAACGCGAGGGAGAGGAGAGAGAAATAGAGAGAGAGAGAGAGAGAGAGAGAGAGAGAGAGAGAGAGGAGAGAGAAATAGAGAGAGGAGAGAGAAAGAAAGAAAATGGTGAGAGGTGACTGTAAAAATGTGTGGGGAAGAAAAGAATAAAACCATAGAGAAAAGAGTAAATGTAGAAAAGAACAACTTATTTCTAAATAGAGTATAGAGATGCTATAATTTACTATTTTTTAGAACATATGTTATTTTCTTAAACATAAGTGTGAAATATGCTATTTGATATATTTTCCCTTAATCATATTTGTGTGCAACTGCTCAATTAAAAAAAAATACCAAAAGAAACTGTAAAATCCTAACAATATTATTCTATCTAGGTTATTTATTTATTTTACTTTTGTGTTTTAAGTTTATTCAAAAATATAACTTAGATTTTTTATTTCATCAACTGTCTATACCATTTAATTTTGACCTTCAAATCTTTGGCATCCACCAATTTCATCCTCTGATTTCCCTCTCTTCACTATTAAGTATTACCTATCACTTTTCCTCTGTGTACCGCTCTCTCTTTCTAGAATCTTTATCTCATATATAGTAATTAGGACTTACTTCTTCTTTTTAATTCCTTAATCCTTGCCAGCCAGTATATGCGTTGCTTGCGTGTCTTGTTGTGGCGAAGCTTCGGTTTTTGAGACAACACGATTGACGTTGTTCTGCTCGACACCATCATCGTCGCCTTCACGGCACCGCATCTGAGGAAGATTGAGCGATGGTGATGAGGGGTTGAGTTTTGGGTTGTTGGTTGTTTTTTTCTTTTTCTATTATTTTTAAGGACATTGCGGGCATTTTCATGTCAAAATCAAGCGTTGACCGATAGAGGTTTGAAGTTATGTATTAATTGTAATATGATGGTACACATTTGAAACGGAGGTATACCTAATTTTGAATTAACTTAAAGGTATATAACTCTTCTATAACTCTCTATTGAGGAACAAGGAAATAACATACTATATCAAAAATATAAAAAGGAGAGAGACAAAAACAACCGAGATAAATATATGTTTTCTCAAAAAGGGGAAAAAAAAAAGTAGATATATGTAGATGATAAATCCATGAATGAATATGGTCTCAAAGTCACGCTCCAAAACTTGTAACAAATATGACATAATAAGCATTAGTATTAGCTAGTACTGTGCCTAATCAAAGAGCTGGTATCCTGGCTGCATTTCCATACCGGCTTCTCCTGACATTAGACCCGCGTTTCTTGTAAATGATGCCACCCAACACCAGCAGCCCCGCCCCCGCCAGCACTCCGATCACTATCCCCGCCTTTTGTCCTCCGCTCAGCCCTCCCCCTCCTCCTCCGGACGTGTTTCCTGGGGGTGGAGGAGCGGTTGGTGGGACGCCTACTGGTGGAGGAGGAGTGGATGATGGTGTAGGCTTAGGAGCCCCGGGTGACGGCGCCGGAGGAGAAACTTTTGGTGGGGTAAGTGGAGCTGGCGAAGGCTGCGGAGCACCCGGGGTTGGTGTAGGTGTTGGTGAGGGTGTAGGTGTTGGTGAGGGTGTAGGTGTTGGTGTTGGTGAGGGTGAGGGTGAGGGTGAGGGTTGAGCTGAAACATTTGTTATAATTGCAAAGTCTGGATTAATGAAAAACAATATTAGAAAAAGAGCGTAGAAGCTCACGAGTTGTGGTAGCCTTGCCATGAGAGCAACAGGGTTTGGAATGTGTTCAAGAGCTTCAAATTAATGGAAATAAAAGTCTCAGCCTCATATATGAGGCAAGACTTTAAAAAAAATAAAAATAAAGGACAAAACTTATATGTACCATCAATATTACCGCATGGTTTGATTAATCACAGTACAGTTAATTCTATGTAAATATAATGTGGGACTTGATAGGTGACAAATTCATAAGTAATAAATAATAATGACCATTTCGATCCAACTAAACTATGTGTAGTATAAGGAGGAACTAATCGTAGAAGAAAGGAAAAGGGCAATAATTGGACGGAGAAATCTATACCTATATTAGATTCTACGTGTAAAAATAATATTAATTTGTTGGGATTGACCGAGTAATTAACAACTGGTTTTCTGTCTTTTATTTAGTTTTGCCTTTGGATCAATGTAAAACATAGTATAGAACGCTATATGGTTATATTAAACGGCTGATTATCCAATTGTACCAAGGAATTGTTGCCTTTCTTTTTCTTTCCTATTGCAGCTTTTCTTGGTTCCCAATGGAAAAACAAAGCAGCCGGCCTAGCAGTAGCATCTCTGATATTCTTTATCAAACTTGGAAGCCAATTAAGAGGATCGGCCAATTTGTACCAACAATGAAAATATTTATATCTATTGAAACACGGAAACTTAACTTTACAGAAATATCGGAGAAAATATGAAAACTGTAAAAATTTATTTTAGAATATTATATTTTATATGAAATATTTGGAGAAAATTATTACTATATTTTATATGAAATATGGCATATCACATAATGTGCCATGTAAATTTTTTTTTTTTTTTGTTGGTAAGTATTTAAAAGATTGTCATTTAAATTATTGATAAAAAAATTGTTTTTTCTAATGAAAATATAAAAACTCACTACCACATAAGTTCGTATCAAAACAATAGGGATTGCAGCTGGATTTGCTAACACTACCCCTAAATTAATTCAAAGACCAATTTATAGACTGAAAAAAAAACAAAACAAAAAAAGACGAACTGCGTTTGGTTAAACTCATTACAAAAAGAGAGGGACAAAAACAAAACCGGAGATCAGACCCTTCACGTATGTGCCTGTCAAATGTTGAGTACAAGTGTTAAATAGTACATTTTCAACTACGCGGAAAATACGTGTGAATATAAATGTGGATCTTCACAACTAAATATGATCTTCAATTTTTAGGAATTTTTTTACCTTTTCTTTTATGAATGGTCTTTCATATACTAGTCTACACGCTGTAATTGGTCAACTAAATACTCCTACGTGGGATTTTTATGAGTTCACTAATTCTTGTAGGTAGATTGAACTTTTCTGAAGGCAGAATTGAATATATTGAAGGATAATTCTGTGAATGAGATGTAAAGTTGCTTTGCAGTCTAGTTGTGAGAACAATTCTCTAGTTCGCCGAGAACATATGCATGCTATGTTTATAGATCTTAACATTAGTGCATTGTATTATATTTTATTGTATTATAGTGTAGTATTGTATTATGTTGTATAATTTTTATACAACCCATTGTTCGATTTTTGTCATATTAAAATAGGATTAATTTCATTTTTACATTTTACCGTATTCGTTTACCATTCTATTGTATTAAATATTGAACTTTTAAAAAGATACTAATTTTGTAATGTGTTCCGCACGTATTGTCGTGTTAAAAACACCTTAAGAATTTATTATTTACCAAATGATGAGAAATTCATTTATACAACAATTTAAGGATTTATGAATTTATTTTAAAAAAGAGTATGTGTAAAGATAATAATTGATGAAAAAAATTAAATAGGGACACATTTAAAAAAAATTATTTTAACCAACCAAAAATAAAATAATAACATGCAAAAAAAATACTCTTATAAGAGTAAAGTGAGGAATGACATGTTTTTAAAAAAACACACAACAAAATTAAAATCTAAAAAAGATTAAAAAAAAGAAAAAAAAAAGAAAAAGAAGAAAAACAAAAAAGAGTTAAATGAAAGGGCTATGACAGAACTTTTGACTCTTTTATGTATTGTTAAATAATTTTGGTTGGGGTCTAGAACCAGAGTCGGAATCGAGTTTGGAAACTAAGTTGGGATCGGGTCAGGGTCAAAGCCAAGTTTAGGTCAGGGCGGGTTTTTGGGTGGAGTTTCATGATTGAGGCCGGAGCCAGTATCAGGTATTAGAGTCGGGTTTCGGGACCCGGGCCTAGGTTGGATCCGGTACCACCACGCCTTCAGCCGCTAAATCACGCTTTCCTTGAACTTGACCTTTTCGTGGGCTTTGTTCATTGCGCAGGGAACGATCCTTAACGGTCAAATCTATTATGGAGATTCTGGGCCGGGGCAGCTAATTGATTAGCTGCTCCTTTTAGGAATATGGTTGTTCCGAACGTAGAACAAGCGATGTGATTGGATATCAATAATAGTAGGCCTTCTTTTTCAGCCACTTATCCGAGCACAAAATTCGGTTATTTGTGTTGTGAAGATTTTTAGATTTTTTTTTTAATTTTTTTTTTTTTTTATATTTCTATGGGAATGAAATAGTTCATCTATAAAAATTACTAGAATAAAGAAATAAAAGCATGTGACTTTAGTGTAATTACAAATATCTTAGTATACTTTTCAACATCTTAGAGCCCGTTTGGTTGGAGGATTAGTTCTTTTATTCGAATCATGGTTCATGGTTTACTACAATATTTTTTCTCATAAAAAATACACGTAAATTGAAAATAATTCTAATCTCATGGTTCTAATCTATAAACTAAACGGGCTCTTAATCTGACTACGTAGAAAATTATATAACTACCTCTAGAGTATTCCTACATATTTGCCATCAACAAACTGTAAATTTCAAAGCTTTTATGGAATTGTAGATATTTCTGTCAATCTTTTGGTGGTTTTACGACTCCATTCAGTTCCTTCTTGATCACCTGCAGGAGTTCTGAGACCTGTAGGGAAACCAACTGGATTAATTTATTTAAAAAAAAAAAAAAAAACTGTTTTTGAAAAGGAATTGGGAGTGAGAAAGTTTGGTTGTAATGAATTAGAAAAACATGTATAGCATAAAAGATTATATGCGACACTATAAAAACATTAAAACACAAAAAAGGATAATGCAATATCTCTTACCTCAGCATATTGCTGCAAAGCTGGTGAATAATGATGCAGTTTTGTGTATATCTTCTGAAGTAGGCCTAGAAGCACTTCCACTTGATCTCCTAGAAGATCCACCTATAAAAACAACCCCACATTTCTTAAATTTTGTACTTATATATGTACAATATACATATACATAGATTATGACTGTCATCTTTCACCGATGTGGGTGCCTCATTGTAAATATTAGGCTGACCCTAGTGATTAAGTGTACCTACTTAGTTGCTAGGTTTTTTTTATCACTCCTTAATTTTATCTATAACTGTCAAATTACTTTTAGATGGTCAAAATCCAATGGGGTAATCCAAAGTTTCAAAGTCGGGGATGGTTACCATATATATATAGACACAATATATATATATATATATATATGTATTAAACCACATAAAGGAAATTGAGGATAGGAAAATCGTTAAGGTAGCACAAATACCTCAGTTTCAGCCTTCTTAAGATTCTGGTGTCTCCTAATAAAAGCCTTCCTGTAAAGTGATTCCTTTTCTCGTAGGGTGGAAACTATTCCAAGAAGTTCATTTAAGTGTTGTTTAATCTCTTCCATTCTGCAGAGGTGGTCCAACAGTTAGTTGCTTACTTCATAAAATATTTTACAATATGTAAAGAGACAATAGATATTAAAATGTAATTATATTTGAACAGTGGCAACATAGGAATGATATTTTACCATATTGTCGTACCATGGTAAATCTAGAAGTAAAGAAAATAGTGGAACAAAGTTCTGGATCAAATCCAATTACCGTTTAGTATTTGTTTCTATGATGATCAGTTATGTTAACAAACAGTCACAAATGTTCCAAAACGACACAAGACATTTTTATAAGTCACTTGTTACTGAAAAAGAGAGAAAAAAAAATCACGGAGAAGTGAAATACCTTGAGTTATTAATCTCCAACTTTTCTCTTACTCTGCACTGGAAATCCTCCATCAGTTGGAAGAGTCCCAGGATAAGTGGGACTAAAGAATCAGATGGCTCTAAGTGCTTCTCTCCTTTTCTTTTCATTGTAAGAGTCCCTTCATTATGATGAACCTTGTTTGGATTACCAAATTCTAAGCCTAAACTAGATATGATTTCATCTAGCTCTTCCTTACTCGTAGCTAACTGCTGTAGAGCCTTCTCTAGCTTGAAACTAACCGAGCTAGTCGCCTTTTTCTTTCCAAAATCTTCGCATTCTAAGCCTACCAGATCAAGGTCCACGCCGTGTCTCCCAATTTTGAAGCATGCATTCAGCATTGGATGTTCCTCCACTTCTAGACATTTTAGTAAAGAATCTATCTTTTGAATCATACTTTCTTCTGTGCTCAGCTGTTTAGGTTCTTGCAACTTCTTATCACAGAACAAGCATCCCGCGAGTTTCTCTTCATCATTGGCTTCTTCAAAAGAAACAGACGCAACTTTTGCAGCCTCAAAAATGACAAACTGATATATTTCATCCCTGAGGAGATTCTCTGCATTATATGCATCTAAGTCCATCTTCCATTCCTTGATAGTTTCTCCTATGAAAGCCAAACAGACATCCTCCTTTATAGAATTTTCGACAAGTTTGACCTCTTCACATTGATTTAATGCAGAAATGGTGGTATCAACAATACTTTTGATGGTCTCAGCATAGATAATATGACTTATCTCTTCCCTAACAAGAACATCGGTATTGTAAACTTCTATGCTTTTACTCCATTCCTTCAACATTTTGCCGAATATGAGTGTATTTATATCATCCCTCACATCATTAAACTCGGCTGATTTCAAGTCAGAAAAAGAGCAACAGTCCTTCATTGCTTCATTGGACACAATGCAAATTATTTCTTCTCTGATTTGTGATCCAATATTGTTGATTTCAGTCATCTCATTCCACTGATTTGTCACTTCTATGCATTTACCTGCCCATGTTAGTCTCTCTAATTGATAACTATATAACTCAATGTTGAGCTCTTCTGACAGCCCTTCAAGAAGTGTCATGTATTTCTCTTCCATTATCTTGGTTTTCAAATTTAGTTCTTCTACTTCTAGCTCAAGCCTCCGAACCTTATTCGGCGCTTCCTCATTGACTCCACAACAGACCTTATCCATGCTCTCCCAAGCATCTGCCAAAGTATTTATATCCTGGTCTTCTCTATCAGTAGCATCACATTTTAGGAGTTTCTTTCTTGAAAGAGTTTCCTCTCCATTTATCTCCTCATGATCATCAATATGTTCGCTCAACTTATCACTCCATTCCATAAAATTTTCCAATTTCACTAAGACTTCTTGGACTCTTTTCTTGAGGCTAACCGGTTCCTTTTCACTCCTGCAAGATGAATTCATTTTTTCGCGCATAATTTCTCGCCTCAACAAGTTCAGCTCCTCTGCCTCTGCACTCTTTTTCCGGATGAGGGACTCATGACTTTTTATCATCTTAGCAACATAGTGATTCCCATCCTCTTCACTATCCTCTCCTAGAAGCTCCCCATGTTTAAGCTTTTCTTGTAACAAGTCGTCACTTTTCACTTGCATTACCTCATGTTGGCCAAAGAGAGAACTCAGTTCACTTTTCAAGCCGGCAACATCATCCATCAAACCTGGCCACAACGTGCTGAACCCAACCGGGACCCACCTCTCTTGTCTCCAAATTTTCCCTTCAAACATCTCCTGCAAATCCCACATGAGACCTCTAAGCAAGACGGAGAACGTGTCCTTCTCAACACCCCATCTCCATTGCTGCTCTATTGGGGCCACTTCAGACAAGAAAATTGCATTACTCATTTTCCCAAAGGCAACATCCAAAGTCTCCTTCAAAATGTCAATATCAGAGCCCATCTGCTCAACCTTTTCATTGTCAATACCACCTTGATCTCTAAGCCTGTTATAATCGGGCTCAAGCTTCTGTCTGATGTTCCAAACCTGCTGATCAACCGAATTCTTCAGCTCACAGAACTCGCCATCTCTATCCTCGACATCCTTAGTCCTTGTCTTCTCAATTTTGGCGCGCAAAGATACCAACTCTCTTTCTTTAAGCTCCAAGGCCTGCCTCAGCTTCAGCTCACTCTCTAGTCTCTCTGTCAGCTCCCTATCTTTCTCCATGATCACCATCTCTGACTCGTTGAGACGACCCTGCAGGCGGTTCCTGATCTCCACCAACCCCGCGAGAACCTCCTCCTCTTGGCTGCTCTCAAGAATGTAGCAATCCGTCTCTTCTTGGACAAACTTCATGCACCCTTCTAACTGCATTACCGCGAGTTCATAGAACTTGGAAATCTCGTTCAGCCGCTCGATCACGCCTTCCTTGGACTTGACCTTTTCGTGGGCTTTGTTCATCGCACAGTGAACGATCCTCATCATGGTTGAATCTGTTATGGAGATTCTGAGCCTGCCATCCGTCCCTCCAAAGAATTCGTCCATTTGTTCTCTTGATTCAATCAGAAAATGAAGAATTTGAAGACTGATTTGGAGCTTGCTGTGATTTGTGATTGGAATATGCAGAAATGAGGACAGAATTTTGGTCTTTGGAGTGTGGATGAAAATGGAGTAAGATCCTTTATTTTCTTTTGTTGTCCTATAAACGTGGTAAACTATCTAACCAATTCTATTAATAAGATGTCTGATTAAGTGGTGCTTATTCTTTCCCACGTTATCACTCCAAGCATTCGACTCGATCTCTCGAGTTATAGGTTGCCATTTTGGGTTTATATACATTGAGGAGGCAACCAAAAGAATTCTAGCTGCTGCCATTACTTGTAACGAATAAGGATTCCAACAAAACGAAGAATTCGTGCAATTTCCTTTTTTTTTTTTTTTTTTTTTTTTTTT
>NW_010362216.1:0-3411 GCF_000414095.1 Morus notabilis | reverse complement strand
TTGTGCATTTTTTTTTTTTTTTTTTTTTTTTTTTTTTTTTTGAAATGATACTTTGTTAATTTTCCAAAAATGTTTGATATTTTTTTGTAAAGTGAAAATGTTTGAAAATTGATAGGCAGTAGGTCCACATCCCCTTTGAGAAATTATGATTGAGGGTTCTTTTTAAAGTCTACTAATTGAAAAGCCCCTAATTCTCAAATTAAAAATACCTATTTTAAAAAAATTATATTTTCATAAATAAATTATTAATTCAAAATAAATCATTATTTGATCTTAGTAAATTATATATTTACTAATCTTATTAAATTTATCAATTTTCCATCACTTAAACTATTAGTTCTGAAACTTTTTTTGATGGTAATTAGTTCTGAAACTTGAGAAACTTTTCAAAAACGAATATTTTTGAAATCAACAGAAACAAAAACATTTACGAAAAATATGCTTAAATAAACTATTATTGTACAAATTCCTATTTAGAATTTATTAAACTCCACTAATAGATTGCAAATTTGCAATACCGCATGCGTTAAAAATTCTAATCAATATCCTCTACTTTAATAATATTATTAATATTATTACTAGTACCACTATTATTATTATTATTATTATTATTATTATTATTAACATCATCCACTTTTATTAAAAATCTTCGTTACACGTGGTCGGAAATTATTGGCACCACGTGACCAGAAACACTTTTACTCTGCATAGACAGGTGAAATTAGATAAACGAGTTCCAGACAGCGATAAAGAAACTACAAACAAAGCAGGACTTCCACCCCACGCGGAGGCGCGTGGACCACCTCAGTTCTCACGTGCGCGTTGAACTCGGCTTCGCAGCCACTCCTCCATATCGCCAAATACCATGTCGACGCTCTCCTTCGGCTCGCCGACGAGCTGGTGCCACATCCCGTCGTGGATCCGGATCGTCTTGTCCTTGCTAGAGGCGCGGCGGTGGAGCTCCTCCACGCAGGCCGGGTCGCAAACGATGTCGTCGCCGCCGTGGACAATCAGCATCGGCACCTCCACCTCCTCGAACCTCTCCTGCAGCTCCCTGCAAACCCTAAGCAGCTCCAGCGCCGTCGCCGCCCTCGGCCTCGCCACCTTCCGTCGCGGACTCGCTATCGCCAAACGCCGCTTCCACTCCTCCTTAAATGAAACCTCCGGAAGCGAGCCGCGCGTGGGGACCACACGCCACGTCGGGATGACGGCGGCGACCAGGAATAGTAGGTGCTCAAGCGGCCACGGCGGCTTGAACTTGGCGCTGATCCCGCACATGGCGCCGTTGAGGACGACGCCGTTCCAGATCTGGCCGCGCCGGAGAGTGATCAGAAGCGCGATCGCGCCGCCGAGGGACTCGGCGTACAGAAACGCCGGGAGAGAGGACGAGAACCGCGATCGGAACTCGTCGAAGAAGGAGACGCAGTCGTCGATGACCGGATTGATGTCGGGGATGTGAGCGATGAGGCCGTCGGAGAAGCCGTGGCCCTGGTGGTCGATGGCGCAGACAGCGAAACCGGCCTCAGCGAAGAAGATAGAGGTGAGCTGGACCAGCCAGCTGGACTCGCCGGTGAAGCCATGGACAACGGCGACGATCCCGAGGATTTCTTTCGGAGGGAGCGGGGTCCACCACTGGGTGAAGAGTTTGAGGCCCCTAGGGTTTGTGATGTAGGCGGAGGAGTGAGCGACGGAATGGCGGGCGCAGAACTCTTCTGGCGTGGAAGAGCCGAAGGGGCTCTGGTCGTTGGCCTCCGCCACCGGGTGAGGGTGATGGTTGTGCGCCATTTCTGGAAGTTCCCGGCGAGAAAAGAAGAAAAGAGAAGTTAAATAGAGGAAGTGTAAATGGGAGGTGAATGAGGAAAAGGGTAGTGTTTTGGAAAAGGGAAGGTGGGGGTGAATTAATGAATGAGCGTTGCATCGGCTCGCTCTGCAATGGGGTTCTTGACAGTTATCTGCTGCTATAAATGATGCATAAAGTGAATGATCGAGTATGCTAGATATTTCGTACATACTGTTTTTTTATTTATTTATTTATTTCCTAGGTGGGCCACCAACTTATGGAAACTTACGTGGTCCTCCGTTCTTTTTAACTACCGATGGTTATAGTTTTTCCTATGTACTTTCTCTTATAAATACTCTAATTTAAATTTAACGTCATGTGCGACAACGTCTTCTTTCACATAAAATCTTTTACTTTTTAACTCGTTTTGAAACTCAAACCAACGACTTGTTCGACTACGACTTCATGAATTTTATTTTTCACAGTTGATGGTAGTAAGTAGGAATTATATGTTTCGAAAGGCTTCTTTTTCGGTGCATCCCCTAATTATAACCTACCAATAGAGTAAATATTTTTACCGTTAGATAATTTTCAACGATCAGACCTACAACATGAAATTTTAATATGAATTTATATAAATTTAACTGTTAAAAAATTAATCTAATAATTAAAAATACACCGTGAAAATTTTCGTTTTGAAAATAAATAAAAGATTGTAAAAGTTTCATTCTCGAGCTATAAGCTAAATGACCTTAAGAAAACTAAACCGAATATCTCATTAATAATGTGCAATGGGTAAATTCGTCACGGTAAAAATCGAGCCTAGAAATCTGCTAGAAAATATCCGAATTTAACAAGGTTGAATTAAGATATCAAAACGTGAATATATCTAAAGTAAAGGGTCTTATAATCGGTGAAGCTCAAGGAATTCTACAGTGCATATTCCACGGTGCATTTTGCTCAGGTCTGTTTTCTTTTACCTTATTCAACTCGTAACTTATTTCTTGAATTTGTGAAACTTGGAATCTTGAATGTTTGTTTCCCAAGAGAATAATGCTGAAACATCCGGGGAAATGCAAGAGCCTTTCAAGATTTCCTTAGGTTGGGTTTTAGTAGGAGGGAGAGAGGTAGAGGAACAATTCCATTATTTAGTTGGATGGACGAGAGAAAGAAAAAAAAGACAAAGAGAGAGAGTTTCTTTCTGACTCACCAATGTAGATCCTTGGAGGGAGAGAGGTAGAGGAACAATTCCATTATTTAGTTGGATGGACGAGAAAAAGAAAAAAAAGACAAAGAGAGAGAGTTTCCTTCTGACTCACCAATGTAGATCCTTCTACTGATAAAAAAATTTAACCAATCCATCAAATTTTAAAACTACAAGTCTATTTTACTCTTAAAAAAATTATTATTAAATAAATAAAATGAGTAATATAATAATTAGAGAAACAACTATTATCCATCTTTTTAATTTTTCCTCACTCATATCAAATAACATGAAATATTATTATAATCTTCTCTATTTTTCTTACTCTTCGTCCCTCCAACTCTCTACATCCTTTTTACTATCCATCCCTCCCTCTTACTAAACAGGTAGGTTGTCTACTTTACAAATTACTCAGACTTCAATTATT
>NW_010362215.1:0-1284 GCF_000414095.1 Morus notabilis | reverse complement strand
GGTCTAAAAATGTACTATTTATAGGGGACTCATATTGTAAAAGAAACCTTATTGTAGGACCGTTTGGTTTATGTATTCAGAATTATGATTCAGAATCATTCTCATTTTATGTGTATTTTCTGTGAGAGAAAATACTATAGAGAATCATGAATCATGATTCAGAATCAATGACGAATATAAGAAATAAATATGTTATTTTATGTCTAATTTTAGTATTTCAAACTAATTAATCATATCATATCATATCATATTGTGTAAAATATTAGACTTGCTTTTTAATTGTGCTTATCATGATGATATGATATGATTTGATTTGATTTTACACACTATTTAGAACACCAAAAATTTAATAAAAAATCTGGATCTTTTTTTCATGTGATAGTAGTTTAATAATTATTATAACTATTAATGATTATTGTTGTTATTCTGCATGCTATTGTGGTATTATTGAAACGATTTGGCAATTAAAACATAATAATAATAATAATAAATGAAAGAAATATCTGTTATTAGTGTTTTATGAAAAACTGCCTCCTATATCAATTATATTTTTCGTCTTGTTGATAATAAAATATTTTAGCGTGACATGAAAGAATACTCTATTCATACTACATGTTTTAAATTGTCAATTTTTTATTTAATTTTGTTATGTTTATGTACTGGTTAATTAATGAATTTGTACTTTATAAACTGCTTGGAATACTCTTGTGTTTCTCTATTGAGATCTTATTATTTAAAGCATTTGATTTATTTAGAGTTATGATTGATATTTTGTTGATCAAGATAAAATTTGTTCTTGAGTTTATCGGTTGTATTTTTGAGTTATGACAATTTGAGTGTAGATTTTAAGTTAAATTTGAGTTATAATTTGTGTTAAAGTTATAATTTGAGTTTGTGTTTGGTTGTGTACATTTGAGTTATGGTTTGAGATGAGAATCTTTTGAAGTTTGTGTTTGGGTTGGTCAAAACTTGAATTTGTATTTAGATAGTATTTTAATAAAAACTCAATGATGATGAAAAATTTTAATACGGTATATATGTGGGATTTTATTTGTCTCTTCGTTGTGAGGGCATAAAAGAAGAATCGTCTCAATTTGAATTAAAACGAAAAAGTTATAACATCTTTAAGAAAAGAAAAAATATTGTTTATTACCTTAAGTTTGAGTTTAGGAACTTGAGTTGCAAGGAAAACTTGAGCTCAGATTTTAACCCTAAATTAAAGTTAAAATTCAAGTTAAAACTCAAATTTAAACTCAAATTTTACAAAAGAATATGAATGTAGCG
>NW_010362214.1:0-950 GCF_000414095.1 Morus notabilis | reverse complement strand
TCCCTACAAAGAATTCCATTTTAATCATTAAGGTCGGCAGCCAAAGAGGACAACTAGATGAATGCAAGACTTAAGCAACATTCGGTTCGCAGTTTAAACTGTAATTCAAGCCTTTTACCTATAATGTTTTTTCTTATAAAAATTTAAAGTAATTCAACGAACGACAAGAAAACCAAAACTGAACAAGAATAAAACCAAAAACGACGCCTCCAATGAGTGATAAGAAAGTAAAACAATTGGCTCCGTTCATTTCGCTGATTCGAGTTTTTCTACAGTAAAAAACTCTCACAAACTATCACATCTAACTTTTTTGCTACAGTAAAAAGCTCTCACATAAAGTCACATCTCAACTCAAATTAAAAACTCGAATCAGCGAATTAAACGGGAATCTTAAACAACATTAACGTAAGGGGGAAAAAAAAGGAAAACGTCATTAAAGTTAAAAAAAATGACAACTAATGGAATAAACATAAGAAAATAAAAGGAAATGTTAAAAAAAAGACGCAAAATCATTAACGAGATCAACATGAAGGAACAAGAAAAATAAAAAAACGACCAAGAAGTAAAAGGACTGAAATTAAAGAAGACAACGGGTGCATTTGGAACTCGTTTCAAAATGATTTTATTTTTTGTATAAAAATAGAAATGAAAATGTTTTCAATCTCAGATATAAATTATTTTTAAAAATGCGTTTGGTAATTTTATTAAGAGATTTTTTTTAGTATAAAAAAATATATTAATGTCTCTCTTTCTCTATGCTCGAGAGAGGAGAAAACGGAAACAAAAAATGAAAAACGACTAAAAGTCATTTTTCATTTCTCTCCCATTTTATACTAAACCAAAAAATCGTTTTCATTTTCGTTTTTTGTCTTTAATTGCACCAAACACCGTTTTTCTCTCGTTTTTATTTTTTTCTTTCTCTAAAAACGTGAAAAATAAAAACAAAACAA
>NW_010362213.1:0-538 GCF_000414095.1 Morus notabilis | reverse complement strand
AAAGGTCAAAACAGTGCTACAATGGGAAAGACCAAAGAATGTAGATGAACTTCAGAGTTTCTTAGGACTTACAGGATATTATCTATGCTTCGTGAAGGACTTCTCAAGTATTGCTGCCCCGATGACTCAGTTGACTAAAAAAGAAATCAGATTTGAATGGGATGCCGACTGTGAACATGCATTCCAAGAACTGAAGACTAGCCTGACTAGCGTGCCGATCCTGACGATCTGAAATAGCGAGGAATCGTACGAAGTGTACTCAGACACATCAAGACGAGGGCTAGGGTGTGTTTTGATGTAAAATGGATGTGTTGTGGCCTACGCATCTCGTCAACTGAAGCCACATGAACATAACTAGCCCACACATGATCTGGAGTTAGCAGCAGTGATCTTCGCTTTAAAGATATAAAGATGCTACCTCTATGGAGTAAAATTTCAGATTTTTTCTGGCCACAAGAGCTTAAAGTATTTATTTTCACAGACCCTTAGTACTCTAAAGTTACCCCTTACTTTTTTATAGAATTATTGATTTATTTTA
>NW_010362212.1:309-541 GCF_000414095.1 Morus notabilis | reverse complement strand
CTCATTACGACACCAAAAGTTATCGTTGTTCCCATGCCATTCGTAGATCACAAAGAGAGCTTCCTTAATCTAACGGTTGATGGACCCCATTATGACACCAACATTTGTTGCCCTTCCCGGGGCGGTTGTCGAGTGTGAAGAGAGCTTTGATCTAACGGCTGATGGGCCTCATTTCAACACCAAACATTGTCGCCATTCCAGTGGCGGTGGTAGGACGTGAAGAGAGCTTCGA
>NW_010362212.1:0-215 GCF_000414095.1 Morus notabilis | reverse complement strand
GCCCCGTTACGACACCAAAAGATGTCACCGTTCCTGTGGCGGTTGTAGAGCGCGAACAGAGATTAGATCTATCAGTTGATGGGCGCCGTTACACACCAAAAGTTTTGAGCGTTCCTTTGGCCATTGTAGATTATGAAGAGAGCTTCGATCTAGCGGCTAATGGGGCCTGTTACGACATAAAAATTTGTCGCGGTTTTCATGGCAGTTGTTAAGGG
>NW_010362211.1:116499-125504 GCF_000414095.1 Morus notabilis | reverse complement strand
AGGAATTTCTAATTCATTCACTACAGCAGAAGTATGTTTACCAAACTATGTATGGGTGTTTAAAAAACTCTGCTAAATTGCGAAAACCGCTTAATCCAAATCAAATCGAACCAAATTATTAATTATTTTTAGATTATTTGGCAGTTTAGTCAGTTTTTTAATTAAATTTTTTTGGGCAGTTTGGTTTGTGGTTTGGATTCCCAAACCTCTCAATAATCTGCCCAAAAATATACATATATGATTTTTTAATTTTTAAAATGGTTTAATATGTTTTTAAATTTTATTAGTCATAATAATAAAGGTTCTATACTTATAAAATATATCTTATCAAATTTTTGTTCGTTTGTATTAAAACTTTAAATAGTAAACATTAGACATTTGCTATTTTTTGAGTTATATTGTAACTTGAATCTTATTTTTATTTTTTATTGATTAATGATTTTCTAATTTTTATGAATTATTGAAATTTTTTTTAATATTAAGCTTAAACCGCCAAAACCAAACCATCCAAACCGCTTATGAGTGATTTGATTCAATTTGATTTTTGTCAAAAATATCAAACCATCCAAACTGCCCAAAAAAAAATTTATTTTTAGTTTGGTTTGTAATTTCTAATAAAAAAGTTGTCCAAACTGACCGCGAACACCCCTAAAACTATATATAAAGAAATGTAATAAAAGAGATAATATGAATGAATAGGAAAGTAAAAATAAAATTAAATGAATAAAAATAATTAGTGATTATCTTTCTACTATTTATTTATTTATTAGATGATGTAATGGGAATTAAATTTAAATTTTATTTTTAGTATTTACTATGTGTACAGAAAATATAAATAATAATCTATTTTATGTAATTATTAAAATATCCAACTTTACATGAGTAATCAAATTATTGACTTATAATGATAGGGTAACTTACTTCCGTTGATATGAAAATGAAAAATGAATAGTGATAGGTCTGATATGATCAATGTGTTTACTTATAAAATCTTGGCCCATGCAAAATAGATTGTTAATTCGGAAAAGAAAAGTTACAATATGTAGGTATCATTAGATAGTATGCTTCAATACCGAGTATATAGCATAATATTTTTAATAATTTTAAAATAAGGTTGGCAATTCGTGTTGCTGTGTCGGGTTCGTATCATGCCATGTCCCTTGGTTGACACTATAACTCTTAACACGAACCTGACCCTTTTAATAATCGTGTAAGAAGATAAAACCCAAACACGACTCGTTAATTTAATAGTTGACACGAACACGATAAGACTAACCTAAATTGCGAACCCTATATATACATAGCATAAAACTATTAAAAAAACATTCAATTATGTAAAAGGATATTATAGTAATTACACTGATAAAATAAGTTTAGTGAATATTAGAAAGAGAATTCGATTGTTTCTTGTTACATTATCTAATAAATCTTAAGTAAACACTAGAAATTGAATCAATGATTTTCATTTTTATATTCTTTTATTTTCCTTTCAAATCCCAATCATTATCCTTCCATTTTTTTCAGTTCGGTAAAATCACCCTAATAAGAGTGTGTAAGTAGACATGACATTCATTTTCTTTAAACCAAAACCAATATCTAGGGGTGAACGGTTAGGCATTCAGTACACTCATTTTTTATTTTGTGTCAAGTTAACTAAACTCTTATTGTTGGGCAGCATTTCCGGAAGCATTAAACATGCAATAAATTCAAAAGCTCTCCCAAGCCCAATCTCGCCTAAGTCTAAGTTTGCCGAAGCTTAAGCTCTCCTGAGCCCAAGTTCACCGGAGCCCAAATTCACCGGATTCCAAGCTCTCCCGAGCCCAAGCTCGTCAGAGCCTACGTTCGCCAAAGCCCTGGCTCGCCAGAGCCCAAGTTCTCCTGTGCCGAAAGTTCAAAGGTCGCGTGATGTCATCAAGTGAAGTAACCGATGCTAATTGAAGAAATTGAATGATTGAAAATTAATTCTCATTGATTATTTATCAGTTTTAACTCACAAAAATGTGAAGAGCCTCATTGTAATTAAGAGAGAATAAACTCTCGAATTAATGGGAGAATTAAACTCCCTCAATCCTAATGTACTATAAATTCCCTCAATTTGAGAGGAAAAGACGGATACTCATTTCTGAATACAATTGTCTTGTGATTGTCTTCATTTTATTATTGTTATTCCTTCAATGGTTCTTTGTGTTCTTCGAGTGCTCTACCAATTTCCTTATATAATTTGCCTATTCAGTCCAAATTATTAGTCTAGGGATGTTGGATAAGTGTTGGATGAAATTTTGCTCCAACATTTTTGGCGCTAGAAGAAGGGCCCTAGTGTGATTAACATCCACGGGTTCTCACCGGCACTTAAATTTTTCTATCTCATTGCTAAGTCATTTTCAGGTATGGCGAGTGACCAAGTCTCAAGTGCTCAACGTACTCATACTGAGGGCACCCAAACAAGGGGACTCAGCGCTAATCCTGAAAAGGCACCACGTGCTCCTCGTCCACCAACGCGTACTAACAGGATCGAAGCACGAGTGGACACGTTGACAGGGATGGTGAATCAGCTTATCACTACCTTTAACACGGTTCGTCTAGCAAACAACCAACAAAGTGGGCCGGTAAATTCTCGGAGTGTTAGGAGTGGGCGTAGCCATCGTCGGAGCCAGCAGAATGAAGGTGAGGGTCAATCCAATAGGAATCAACCAAGGGACTTGCCCAAGCCGCAGGAACCACGTCAGGCACCAAGGCGTCGGAATGCTTTGTCACAAGACATTGAATGGTTGAAAGTTAATTCTCATTGATTATTTATCAGTTTTAACTCACAAAAATGTGAAGAGCCTCATTGTAATTAAGAGAGAATAAACTCTCGAATTAATGGGAGAATTAAACTCCCTCAATCCTAATGTACTATAAATTCCCTCAATTTGAGAGGAAAAGACGGATACTCATTTCTGAATACAATTGTCTTGTGATTGTCTTCATTTTATTATTGTTATTCCTTCAATGGTTCTTTGTGTTCTTCGAGTGCTCTACCAATTTCCTTATATAATTTGCCTATTCAGTCCAAATTATTAGTCTAGGGATGTTGGATAAGTGTTGGATGAAATTTTGCTCCAACATTTTTGGCGCTAGAAGAAGGGCCCTAGTGTGATTAACATCCACGGGTTCTCACCGGCACTTAAATTTTTCTATCTCATTGCTAAGTCATTTTCAGGTATGGCGAGTGACCAAGTCTCAAGTGCTCAACGTACTCATACTGAGGGCACCCAAACAAGGGGACTCAGCGCTAATCCTGAAAAGGCACCACGTGCTCCTCGTCCACCAACGCGTACTAACAGGATCGAAGCACGAGTGGACACGTTGACAGGGATGGTGAATCAGCTTATCACTACCTTTAACACGGTTCGTCTAGCAAACAACCAACAAAGTGGGCCGGTAAATTCTCGGAGTGTTAGGAGTGGGCGTAGCCATCGTCGGAGCCAGCAGAATGAAGGTGAGGGTCTCAAGTGCTCAACGTACTCATACTGAGGGCACCCAAACAAGGGGACTCAGCGCTAATCCTGAAAAGGCACCACGTGCTCCTCGTCCACCAACGCGTACTAACAGGATCGAAGCACGAGTGGACACGTTGACAGGGATGGTGAATCAGCTTATCACTACCTTTAAACCGGTTCGGCTAGACCAACAAAGTGGGCCGGTAAATTCTCGGAGTGTTAGGAGTGGGCGTAGCCATCGTCGGAGCCAGCAGAATGAAGGTGAGGGTCAATCCAATAGGAATCAACCAAGGGACTTGCCCAAGCCGCAGGAACCACGTCAGGCACCAAGGCGTCGGAATGCTTTGTCACAGATTGGGAGTCATCATGATGCAACTAAAAGAACTAGGACATTGATGTTTCACAGGATAGGAGCTAACCGTAATAGCGAAGAAGTTGATAGCACCTGGACACCTGAGTCTGATGATTTCACCTCTACTTATTTGTGAGATTGACTCAATGCATGATGGAATGTACAAGCAATTATACGTATGCCCACAAACAACCAGGCAACTCAAAACAAGAGTAGGAGGAGAGCCGAAATACCACAATCTTCTCGGAGTCAAGTAAATAAGGTGAACCAGAATCAAAACCGACATGAAAATTAAGGAGGCATGAGTCAATCCAACTGGAGCACCCGTGAGGAACAACTCGAGCAGCAGCTCGAAATGATATGAAGGCGAATGGATGACATAGAAGCCAATAGGAATTTGCCGGAAGGTGTAAGAGACTTGTTAGATGAAACAAAGCTGTCATTCACTGAGGACATCATGGCAGATGAATTTCTAGCTAATTTCAAGATGATTCCCATCAAGCAGTTTGATGGGAAAGAGAATCCAACGGGACATATACATGGACATAGCACATGGATGCGAATTCGGGGAGCCACACAAGCTCATATATGCCAAGCATTTTCTTTGACGCTTACTGGGTCGGCGCTTTAATGGTTCCAACAATTAGAGCCAAGGTTAATTAGTTCGTTTAACCAACTTAAACAACAATTTGTAGGACGATTTGTGATAGCAAAAACTCGCAAGAAATATAAGCTTTATCTGTTCTCCCTTAAGCAATGAGCTGAAGAATCGTTAAAAGTGTACATTGAACGTTTCAGTCAGGAAATGAATTATGTGGAAGGATACACTGATAGTGATGCTATGGTTACAATTCGGGAAGGGCTTCAAGAATATGATATACTGAAGTCAATTTGCAAAAAACAACCAAAAACCTTCACCGATCTCGTGATCCGAGCTCAGAAGTTCATTAGCACTGAAGAATACGTGCGCAATCAGAGAGGACAATCTAAAATGGATCAATCAAAAAATGATGGAAAGCAGAAGGTAGAAGAATGATCTAAGGGAGGAGAAGTAAAAAAGTAAAAGTCAGAGGCACAACAGGACGCGAACAAGTCCAAGACTGTCTTGTTGCAAAAGCTACAATCTTACATTCCACCAGATACGACAAGGGCCTACACACCCTTAAATACGATAGTGGCATAGATTTTAATGCAGATTCAACATCAGAATTTGCTAACTCCTCTAGCCCCTATGAAGGGAGATCCCAACAAGAGGGATATAAGTAAATATTGTCATTTCCATAAGGATCATGGCCATGACACCTCAAGTTGCTTTCAATTAAAAGGGCAGATTGAGGCACTCATTCAACAAGGCTAGTTGCAGGAGTTTGTGGACAGAGTGATATCAGATAGAAAAACTGCAGTGCCGACAACAACGGGACAACAGGCAGTAGTCGTACATGGAACGAATACGACGGCTGGCATTAACTCCGTGCTTAATGAGGTCAGGATAATTTTTAGAGGACCAGAAACTGATGATTCCATGCGGGCACGAAACTTGTATGCTCGAGAAGCTAAAGGTCTCGATTGTTACAAAAATGGAGAACGTCGCCATAACCTTCACAGAAGAGGAGGCACGGAAGTTGCTTCATCCATATAACGTTGCCATAGTTATGTCTTTACAAGTGGCAAATAGCTTAGTCCACCAGATTTTGATTGACAATGGGAGTTCAGCGGATATACTATTCAAGGATGCTTTAACCAAGATTAGCCTAGGTGGAGCAAAGTTAACACCCGTGAACACCCCACTCTGAGGCTTTACTAGAGCATGCATTCACGCTAAAGGAATGATAACACTCCTAGTGACTATGGGAAAAGGGGAGACAAAGGTGACAAGAATGGTAAATTTTTTGGTTGTGGAACAACCATCTGCTTACAATGTCGTTATAGGGCGACCAACTTTGAATGCAATGAGAATGATAACTTCAACATATCATCTAATGATCAAGTTTCCAACAAAGAATGGCATTAGAGTGGTGGTTGGGAGCCGACAAGATGCACGAATATGCTACATGAAAGTAACCAATGGGAAGGTTGAATCGAAAGGAAGGGAAGTCTAGAAAAGTGCTGACACATATTTGAAATAAAGCACCTCAAGAAGTATTATCAATAGTTAAAAAGTTTAAAGTTTAGGGTGCGTTTGTACTTTGATGTAACGCCAAGTTTGTCAGACGAAACATAGTATTACTAAATAAAGTCGAAGTGTTTGTTAGTTTCTTCTTTTAATATTTTCTTTCCCATTTTGCTCAATATGACAAAGAAAATGAGGGGATAGAAGTGTATCAATTCAAAAAAAAAAAAAAATAGGAAAAGAAAAAAGAGCTTTGGCTTGGAAAAACCGGACCCCAAATGGGCACGGGAAAATAAAAGAAAAAAGGAACAATCCGACCCTAGGTGGGCACGGAAAAATCTAAAGTGCTTCGGCTCAGAAAAACCTAATCCCAAGTGGGCACGGGAAAATAAAAGAAAAAGGGAAAAACCCAACCCCAGGTGGGCACAGGAAAATCCAAAGAGGAAAAACTTTGGCGTGAGAAAACCTAAGCCCAAGTTGGGCTTAGGAAAATCACGAAGCTGAGGAAATATTATCACGAAAAAACCCAACCCTAAGTGGACACGGGAGAATCCGACCCCAAGTGGGCATGGGAAAATCCTAAGTCGAGGGAGAAACTTGGCTAAAGGAAAAACTTGACCCCAGGTGGGCACGAAAAAACTCTAAACCGAAAAAAAAATATTGATAAAATGCAGTAAAATTGCAAATAGCAAGCATGAAGAATAGAGTGCATAGTTTAAAATTAAAAAAAAAATTTGTAGGTGTTGCTTGGTGGATCGTTACTTGGTGACTTTTCCAAATCCTTCATAGGTTCAATCATCTCATCATCAGGGTTGAAGTCATTTGGTGTAGGTTCTGAAGGAGTCTGAACAACATGTGAACTACTAAGAGGATCAAAGGAGATATTAAGATCAATGTTTTTGTTATAGAAAATGATTGCCTTCTTTGCTTTTTCCTAGCCCTTCCAGAACTCGTCTTCAACAAGCTCGACTTTATCAGTCTCGTTCTTGGCATGGCAGAGCTCCAAATCTTTCTTCACTCACTTGAGTTCCCTTAGAGACATATCAAGAGCAGCTTTAGTCTCCACATGAGTCTTCCTATTATTTTCAGAGGAGGTCAGAGGAGCATTGTATTTAGATTTCTAACCATCTGAGATGTTTTCGGTTTGTACAATTCATTTCTCATATTGAAGTAATTTTTCTTGTGTCACCTTAAGGTTGTCTTGAGATTCCTTTAATTTCGGTGTAATTCCTTTTGCCTCTTCAAGCATTTTTTTTGTTCGAGAGTTTTACACAAGAAGATCTGTAAATAGCTAAAAAAATAAAAAATGAGCGTTAAACAAATTGGCTTTGAAAAGTCTGAGCGTAATTTGGGCTCGAAGAATCCCAACATTAAAGAAAAAATGAGAGAGATAAAGCTAAGCCCAATTTGGGTTCAGAAAATTTCAATGAAGAAAAGGTGAAGGTTTACCTCAGTAATCTGGCGCTCGATTGAATTAGTCAAGTTAAGGGCTTCTCATTTTTTAGCTCTGTCAATATGATCACGAGGCATAAATTTCTCCACCTTTTTTAGCATTAGAACATGGCAAGGGTGGATGGACAAGCGGACCAACCCATCAGTTACAGCATCTAGAGTTGAAGTATTTTTAGAAGCTTGGCCAGGTTCGTGACTCGAAGACTCTTTTGCTAGTCTTGAAGGAGGAAGTGGATCATTTGGTGCATGAGAGTCAAGATTCAATGAAGTTGATAGATTAAGGCCAATAGGTGGAACGTCAAAGGAAGACATTCGCTTCTTCATCCGTTCCTTGAAAATCTCAGGATCAAAGGTTGATTGGCTGGGGGGGCCTCGTGGGCCTAGACGCCAAGCGAGATTCCAAGTCCATGGGAAAATGTCTAGACATGTGGTGCTCACGTGAGTAGGAGCCATCACCACGATGCTCAGAAGGAAGTCCGGAATCACGTTTGCTAGCCAAATCTGTCAAAAAAAGGTATCAAAAATCAGTAATAAAAATATGTGTAACAGGCGTAAAAAGAAGGCATGCGGGAGTGTCGATAAAGTTACACTTATTTTTTCAAAGATAGCAAGGTCAGCAGGTTGACAAACGTCAGAAATAGGGTCATTCAAAAATAATTCCATGTCATTTAGAGAACAAGATGGATCAAACAATGGCCCAGTACTACTCAAAGATTCCTCTAATGTAGTCGCGTCAGACATACAATAAAACAACGCATTGTTGGTCACCGAATCGAATTCGGATGCGGAAGCGTGGCGAGGAGGCGGATCAAGTATAACAAAAATTTTCATAAAACTTTAAAGATACTCTATAGATTATATTAATTTATGCACGAATAAATTAATCACATTAATTTATATGTCAAGAACTCAATTAGGAAAAATACCTGGAGGCCGACTCGGATGATAACTTGAATTCTTTGACCTTGAACAATCCTTGCTCCAAGCTTTGTGTTTAGAAAACCAAAGTCTTCCACGTCAATTCCTTGATTCAACGTAGACGTGTGTGTGGGCACACGTGAGACAAAACAGGTTTCAAAAACACTCGAATTTCCACAAACACCAACGCATGCACGATGTGGAATTTTTGGGAGAAAAAATTTTCCTCTTCTTTCTATAACAGGGAATTCGGCCAACCCTCTAAAAACTAGGTTAAAAATTGTCACGCGTAATTTTTCATCATCCTTTATTTATAGAGTAGAAGTCTAACTTCTAGAAGGAATCAAATCTCTATCTCCTGTTTGAATTTTGAACAAAAATTCTCCTCTACCTTATCCTTGTGTGGCCGGCCACCCTAGGGTTTTCTATCCCTGTGTGTGGCGCCAATTGCAGATAGGAAAGGAAGAGAAAATCATCATTTATCCTGTAGTCCAATTTCAATTCAAATTCAAATTCGAATTTAAGTTAAACTTAAATTAATTTGAATTCTAAATTAAATAACTTATCAAATAAGTTTAAAATGATAAATTTAAATTATGTTCATGATTCAAATTCAAATTTAAATAATCACATTATTTAAATAATAATTAATTCTCAATTAATTATTTTTTGAGTATTTAATTTTAGAATT
>NW_010362211.1:104399-116363 GCF_000414095.1 Morus notabilis | reverse complement strand
TCCATAAATAATTCATAATTAGAGTCAGGTAGAATCCGTTAACCTCTCTAATTATATCTTCATCCTTGAGTACCATTGATTCTCTAATGGATAGTGATTCATAAAACACATTCATGAACCAGAGCGCTCTTACTAATCCAAGTACTGAATCAACACTCAAGAGAATTATTTATCTACTTCTTTCTCAAGAAGGAATGGATTCCATCTCGTATAATAACATTCACGGCTACCTATTTCATCATGTCTCCAAAATACAAGGAATAGGATTCAGGGTCTCAGAATCCGTACCAAGTAAATCAAAAGACACAAATCCATAAATAGGAGTTTGTTAAGAACTCAGGATTAAGATCATTCTATATATGACCATCGATAGACTCAATTAGAATTTCTATGCTTAACGGAAATTATTAGAAATTCATATTGTGTATGTGTCCCTGTTCCACACAATCTCATTATGCGAAATATACTCATTTAATATCTCACCATATTAACAGTGTGGATAGTACCGTTCCATTCTAAATGGGAATGACATGTATTAATAATGTTTTAATTAAAGATTCTGAACTTTAATTAAATTCATTATGAACGTCTTTTATTATTATCCTTAAACATTATCCTCTCGTATATAACACTTATATACAATGTTTAAGGTTACATAAACAATCACGGAATTTTCATTTGATATTCATAAAATATTCATAAATATATGCACATAAAATGATGAATAAAATTTTTTATTAATTAAATAATAAATATCCTATTACATCTCATGCTTCTAGGACACTATTCCCAACACGCATCTGGATCAAAGTTTGCGTTGGGGAGTGAGATAAAGTTCTCGTGTCACATAGCCAATAGGCATCTAACATTTCTTTAGAAAGGAGATATTTTGCATTTCTAATTGCCTTGTCAGCTTTTTTCACGGAGCTAATCTTGTCAAGTGCGTCTCGAGAAAGGATGACTTTATCATGCCTAGGAGGAATCACGTTTGGGTTGAGGTCCCAGTTTCCAGAAACTATGAACCAAGAAGATCTCTAGTGCTTATCGTTTTCAAGACAATCCAGGATGAGCTTCATGTTACGTTTCGCTTGGAAGTAAAAAGAACTATTGTGCCCAGGCGATTTCTTTTTTACGTAGATGCCTCTAAATTCGTTGACAGTCAAATCTCCAAATCCAAGTTTTTGCCAAAGGACAAAACAAGCGATGCCATGACGTAGCGCATTCGGCCAAAGTTGGCATAAACTCAAGTTAAAATATGCCAAGAGATCATGGATAAAGGGAGAAATAGTGCTCAGTAGGTTAAAAAAGAGGGAAAATTTCCGGGCAAGTTTTAGTCCCTTTCGCTTGGCCCGTGACACTCGAGGACTAGGGGCTGATGTTGGGCAGCATTTCTGGAAGCATTAAACGCGCAATAAATTCAAAAGCTCTCCGGAGCCCAATCTCGCATAAGTCTAAGTTTGTCAAAGCCCAAGCTCTCCCGAGCCCAAGCTCGCCAGAGCCAAAATTCACCGGAGCTAAAACTCGCTGAAGCCCAAGCTCTCCCGAGCCTAAGTTCGTCAGAGCCCAAATTCACCGGAGCCCAGGCTCGACAGAGCCCAAGTTCTCCTGAGCTGAAAGCTCAAAGGTCGCGTGATATCATCAAGTGAAGTAACCGATGTTAATTGAAGAAATTAAATGATTGAAAATTAATTCTCATTGATTATTTATCAGTTTTAACTCGCAAAAAAGTGAAGAGCCTCATTGCAATTAAGAGAGAATAAACTCTCAAATTAATGGGAGAATCAAACTCCCTCAATCCTAATGTACTATAAATTCCCTCAATTTGATATGAAAAGATGGACACTCATTTCTGAATACAATTGCCCTATGATTGTCTTCATTTTGTTTTTGTAATTCCTTCAGTGGTTCTTTGTGTTCTTCGAGTGTTCTTCCAGGCGATTTCTTTTTTACGTAGATGCCTCTAAATTCATTGACAGTCAAATCTCCAAATCCAAGTTTCTGCCAAAGGACAAAACAAGTGATGCCATGACGTAGCGCATTCGGCCAAAGTTGGCATAAACTCAAGTTAAAATATGCCAAAAGATCATGGATAAAGGGAGAAACAGTGCTCGGTAGGTTAAAAAAGAGGGAAAATTTCCGGGAAAGTTTTAGTCCCTTTCGCTTGGCCCGCGACACTCGAGGACTGGGGGCTGATGTTGGGCAACATTTTCGGAAGCATTAAACGCTCAATAAATTCAAAAGCTCTCCAGAGCCCAATCTCACATAAGTCTAAGTTTGCCAAAGCCCAAGTTCGCCATAGCCAAAATTCACCGGAGCCGAAACTCGCTGAAGCCCAAGCTCTCCCGAGCCCCAGTTCGTCGGAGCCCAAATTCACCGGAGCCTAGGCTCGACAGAGCCCAAGTTCTCCTGAGCTGAAAGCTCAAAGGTCGCGTGATGTCATCAAGTTAAATAACCGATGCTAATTGAAGAAATTAAATGATTGAAAATTAATTCTCATTGATTATTTATCAGTTTTAACTCGCAAAAAGGTGAAGAGCCTCATTGCAATTAAGAGAGAATAAACTCTCGAATTAATAGAAGAATCAAACTCCCTCAATCCTAATGTACTATAAATTCCCTCAATTTGATATGAAAAGATGGACACTCATTTCTTAATACAATTGCCCTGTGATTGTCTTCATTTTATTTTTGTTATTCTTTCAGTGGTTCTTTGTGTTCTTCGAGTGTTCTTCCAATTTCCTTAGACAATTTGCTTATTCAATCCAAATTATTAGTCTATGGACGTTGGATAAGTGTTGGACGAAATTTTGCTCCAACACTTATTATTGTAAGTAAACACATAATTAGATGGAAAAGTGGATCACTTTTTTTTTTCTTTTCCTTTCATATGAAGTATCATATGAAGTAAACATGCCCTTAGAGCCTAGAGTAGTGTTGGAACTTTAGGCCGGCGGGCCGGCCCGAAACCTAAATTTTTTGGGCTCGGCGGGCAGGCCCATTTGCCGGCCAGTCCAACTTAATTTTTCAGGCTCGGGCTCGGGCAGCCCAAAAATGGACAAGTCGTCGGAGCCCACCGCTGTGTTATCACCGTCAACCGCCGTCCGCCGGAATTTTTTTTTATTTTTTCCGGTCATGTCCGATTTACCCGATTTGCCCGAACTGCCCGAAACCCGACCAAAGGTAAATTTTTTGAATGTTGGAGCCCGACCCAACCCGAAGCCCATAAAGCCCGACCCCAACAACTTGTTTTTTTACCGTTGCATGATTTTCTGCATGAACCTGACCCGCCGAAAACAAAACTAGCCTCAAATTAAATTGCAAATTTTTAATTTGTAAATATGTATTTGCTTTTGACATTGTAATTGTATAACTTTGTAAGTTTGTAAAATTTGTAATTCGTCACAAAATGATTGCACTCTTTTTTCCTTTCTAAGTTTTTATCCCAATTGGATTTTTCTTGGTAAGGTTTTTAACGAGACAATCATGAATTACGAATTTAAAAATTAATATACAAAATTAATTTATTAAATTGTGTTAATAATGTGTGTTAAATGTTGATTTTAGTTTTTATATAATTTTAACACAAAATAACTTAATAATTATAAAAATTAAAATATATAAAAAAATTTTAGACATTTCGGGCAGGCTCGGGCTGCCCGGCCGGGCTCGGATAGCTAAATACAAGCCCGCGGCCCATTCACGGGTCTTCTCAGGCTCGGGCGGGCAGCCTAAAAATTTTGGACGGGTCGGGGTCGAGCATCGGGCAAAACCTCAATATTTTTGAACGCTCGCGGGCAGCCCATCTAAAGTTCAGATAGCTTTCTACAATACCAACAAACGGTTATTGACAACTGAGATATAGAGAATTTTTCCTGAGTTGCAGCTTGATTTGACAACTGAATTTATGGCATCTTTGAAAGATTTTGTGCCTTAAAGAATTTGGTTACAGCTTGATTATAGAATCCTTCCTAACATGAGTACTATTAAGTGTTAATTTAAGAAATTAGATCGAGCTAGCCTAGAATAGTTCCAATATCGCATGTTCATTAGAATGATCACTTTTAACTTGTTTAAGGAGCTCAGATCCTCCATCTCTCGTAATATTTTGGTAAGTTCATTATATGCACATTAATGGTTTCTTAATTGATACATGTAACATGAGCAAAAGAAATAAAATGAAATATGCAGATTGCGGACACATATTGCAAGAATAAATTATTTTTCAAGTAGAGTACTGGCTCAAAACACAGAATCTAAGGCCAAGTATAGCACCGTTGTCATCAAATATTTAAGCCAAGATTATTTGGGTTGCAAAATCTAATTAGCCTTGGTGATATATATATATATATATATATATATATGCTTGAATATGGATGACCAAGTAGGAATACCAAGTACAGCCAATCGTGGGGCTCTTGTCACCAAAATCGATGCGTAGATATTGCAAAGAATTTCAATTCTTAGCAGGATATATGTATTCCTAATTTTTCAGATCCATTCCAAATCAGGATGCTATCTCTTTCTATATATATATTATTTTTATTTCTAATGCTATTATGATTTTATTTTTTAGAGGGTTAATTTGTGTCATTTACCTAATTTTCAGCATTAGCCGCAGCCAGATCATCACATCTAGTAATTCTACTAATATGTATGTTTGTTCTATATTTATATGTATGTATTATTTTCCTTTCAAAGTTTCAAATGACATTATATGCCACAAGAATGACAATAAATCAAAGAAAATTACTACGGAAAAAGTAGTAATTAGGCCTCAAGTTAAGATCATTTAAGCCCCTAGTGCATATGAGAGCAAGCTCTATAAGGTCTTAAATTATTTGTTTAATTTTTGAAGTCTCAAATGATGTTTAAGCAATTATCGTATATTATGTCACCTCATTTAATGAACTCAAACATTAAAATATAAAAAAAAAAAACATTTCAATTTTTTTTTGAGTGACGCGGTATTGTAATGTGATTGGTTAGCTATTGTTTATTATATTGAAATTAGACAGGTTCTATACATGCACAAACAAAATTACCTTTCACATATAGTAAATGCGGCGCCAAAAAAATTATCAATCTACGGTGACAAATCAAGTTTGAAACTATTATTTTGCCCTCAACAATATAAAAGATTACCATAATGCTCTTAATTATATATCCATAATATCTCTCATCTCTCTAACTGCCTCCATCATTTTTACTCTTAATATCAAACGTAGCCTAATAAAGGCAGTCAATACAGTGCTAAAAAGCAACTCTACAAATCGTATATATTGGTCGTGTTTGAAGTTTGTTTTGTTTTTGTTTTTCATGTTTTTTGAGGAAAAAAATGAAGACATGATAGAAACAGCGTTTGACACAACTAAAGATAAAAAACAGAAATAAAAATGATTTTTTGGTTTAGTGTAAAATGTGAGAGAAATGAAAAATGACTTTTAGGGCGCGTTTGGAACTCGTTCCAAAATGATTTTGTTTTTTGTATGAAAACGAAAATGAAAACATTTTCAATCTCAGACAAAAATCATTTTTCAAAATGCGTTTGGTAATTTTATCAAGATATTATTTTCAGTATAAAAAAACTCATTAATTTCTCTCTTTCTCTCTCTCTGCTCGAGAGATGAGAAAATGAAAACAAAAAATGAAAAACGACTAAAAGTCATTTTTTATTTTTCTCTCATTTTACACTAACTAAAAAATTGTTTTTATTTCCGTTTTTTGTCTTTATTGCGCCAAACGCCGTTTTGAAAATATTTTCATTTTTTTCTCAAAAAACGTGAAAAATAAAAACGGGATCAATTCTAAACATCTTTTAACAAAAGTGTGAGTCGTATACTACTATTTAACCGTATTTAAATTTATATTTCAAAAGAATCAGATATTATTTATATACAATTCTTTTATTCTATTTATAGAAAAGTAACCATTTTAAAAATAATACGTGCGGATGTACAAACTCGGAGGAGGTTTCCATAATTTCATTCCAGATGATCCAATATATATAATTAGCAGCATTCAAGTTGCAAAACCAAAATGGCGGGGTTGACAATCCAGGCTATAAAGAATTTTCGTGCTTGTGATTAATAATTGATCTTTGGCATATTCTTCAAAGATTTTCTTGTTAGAATCAGATCCAATATGGTCATCCAAATTCTGTTTCCCTGAGGTATTAGTATTACTTAAGCAAGAAATTAGTTTATACCATTAAGGAATATTGAGTTTTACTGAATGATTCATAACCACTCATATACACTAAAATAAGGGTGTTCACGGGATGGAATCCGTAAATTAGAGGTCAATTCGTGTCCAATCTAAAACCTTTGGATTGAAAAAATCTCAATCCGTATATTATCTAAAACCTTTTTAGATTTTGAGATTGGATTCACATATTCACGGATTTTGAGAATTAGATTCATGGATTACATAGGTTACGACCTTTAAAATCATAAATTAATAGACATCCATACAAAATAAAACACAACATGAAATCTTCATCATTTATCACAACTCAAATTTTGCAACATCCATGTCTCAAATAAACATAGCATAAATATGACATAAAGTTGTTCAACCATGTCTAAATTGTTACGATCCAATTAACGATGACTAATCAACTAAGTTTAAGTTTTTTAATTTTTTAAAAAAATAAAAAACTAAACTGAAAATATTATATACATATATACATTTAAACTATATATATATATATATAGTTTTGGATTCATGAATTTCATGGATTGAAAAGTGCTCAATCCGTAATCTAATCCAAAATCTTCGGATTGGGAATATCTCAATCTGTGTCCAATCTAAAAAAATTTTCAATCCAAAACTTCAGATTAGATTGGATTTTATAGATCAATCGGATTAACGGATTCCACAAACAACCTAAAGGTGTCAATATCTAGTATTTCAGTATACATAATACGATTATTAATTTGCAATATGTTATCTTCTACCTTGTTGGTTCTATCATCAACTTCAGCACCCTTTATAAGTTGAAAGTATAAACTAGGATAAATTTTACGAATTCTCCATAAACTATGTCACTTGTGTTAATTAATGTATTGGTACCTGTTGCACCTTTTGATCTATAATATTTCTCTAAACTTACCCTCTCCCCACCCCTTTTCCCCAACTTTAAACGTGCTGTTTTCTTTTTTTTTTTATGTAATTACTGAGTTATTACTTGTTTTAAGCCCTTATAAGGTGTAACATTTAAGGTTAATAAATGCTTCTCACTCTAAACAAATTAGTTAGGCTCAAAGTCATATATATATATATATATATATATATATATATATCTTCTTGTTAAACTAGTTGCTCAAAAGCAAGAAAACAAGAAAGAAAAAAGTGAAAAACGGACCCAAATTCAATTGGACCAATTTGACTTCCTTGAGTGTATGGTACGTGTTAGTATGTCTAAAAAATAGCACGTTTCAAAGTTATATTTTGTAATATGTTATACATCGAGAGAATACAACATGTACATTGTAGAGAGCATGTTGTGGCAAGTGAGATAATTCAAGTTTAATTAGTAAAATTTATCCGATAAATTAACTAAGAGATTAATTATCGTTAATTAGTGCTATCTCTAAAAGACATTAAGCTGAAGTAAGTTGAAGTTCCAGTACCATCTAGTCGAAAACATCTCCACCTATAATATGCCAAAATTGTTAGAAGAAAAAAGAAATAAACAATATTGAAGACTATTATATATTGTCATGCACCAAAAAAGTACTTTTCGGCACGTATGTTGCTATTTATTGGCCAAATATTGCCGTTACTAGTTAGTGCTTGCTTAAACCTTACGTTCAGAAGATTATGGGTGTTGTTTAAATATAATAATAATTGTACTTTTACAGAGAACTTTTTATTCAAATACGCGTGCATGACTTCCTGGCTAGCTCATGCAACCCATTGATATAACTATATATTTAGGACCGGAAATTAAAAACAATATATATATATATATATATATTTGAGACAAAACATACAAAACGCTTATCATTATTATTATTATCATTATTATTGTTATTACTATTTTGTCACTCATGTCTGCCACACTGCTCATTTTCTATTTTTATTATTTTTAATCTTTTTTGGAAACCTACACTGAATATTCACTGAGAATGGTCTCCGATTTTGTGTATTTTTTATTTAAAAAGGAGAAATAAATTGCAATTATTGTAAGGATGGTTTTTTTCCCCAAAATTTTTTTGGTTTGACTGGAAAAGGAAGCAAAGAAAACAAATTCCTAATTAAAAAGATTATATGTCACTATAACTCTTACTGGCAAAGAATATTAGAAGACTTGTTACATTAGGAGTCCGAAAACATCGCTAGCATGATAACTATTAAACAAAACCCTTATTGGATTAGAATAAAACAAATACATTATTGACAGCATATAATTAAAAATACAATTATTTTGTCGTTGCTCCTTTTTTCAAATACTACGAGGGACCCCTAGCAGCCTTTTTTTGTCAAGGACAACAAAAATATTATTATGAGGAACGTTGAATTTGTTACGCGAAAAATAGTTTCTTAAACTCAATACGATTTTTTTTCCATTGTTTTCTTTCATAATAAAACTAGGAAACCCTATTTTATATTTCAAATATGTATATATACATACATATATATAAAAGAACAAAGTAGACATCGATTAGTACTGTAGCCTTGCTTGAAGCAAACACAAGTATCTCTTACCCTTCGAATGTGTGAATGGATAGGGAAGAATTCAAATTTCGTACGTGTCTAGCTAAAGATATTTTTTTCCAAGAAAAAAAAAAAAAGAGCTTTTTCTAATTTATGGAATTTGTACTAAGTGTACGTTATTGGTGTATAAACTACATGCGTTAATTATGTGCCCTCCACTATGTGGGTTCCCCGCCTGAAATTGGATTCTCTCTAACAATTAGATCACACAAATAACCATTTTGTATCCATAAAAAGAACTATATAATCTAATTTGTATTCAAGAGCATGCCCGAAGAAAAAAAGAGTTTTTAACTTCAATAGCAAAGTAGCATTCAGCTATGTATCCCTGTTCTTGAATTAGATTCGCAACATATTAACGGGAAAAAGTTCAAAAATAAAAGACAATTGCTAGTATGTTTTAGACTATCTCCCTCATGCAAATGCTAATGCAATGCTATATTTGGCACCACAAATATGAAAATAGCATCTTCTTATGATATTTTGGTCTCCAAAATCTTATTTCAAATGTTATATCTATTTTTTGTCATAATTATTAAGGTTTAAAAGTTATAAAAATAAATTTTTATTTTAAAACAAATTTAAAAAATCAATATGAGAATGATTTAATTAAAAGGTGAATACATCAATATCTTTTGTGCCAAATTTGCCACTCAATATATAAGACCATCTAATACAAATGTTAATGTTAATTATATATTTCCTATCAAAAAGTGTGATATGATATGTTATTTTCATTTTTACTCTAATACATAATATTATTTGACGTGCTAAATCTACTTTTTCCCATAATAATTAAGTTTTGAAAGTTGTAAAAGTCAACTTTTATGTTGAAAATAATTTGAAAATACAAAAGTTGTAATGCTTACATTAAAAAGTAAATAGTTCAACTAATAGTAATCAAATGTCAAATTTCTTATATGTTATACTTGGTAAAAAATATGCCACAAAGTATAACATATAAGAAATTTGACACAACAAATAGCATTGCATTGGAGAGAATATTTTGCACTCAAATGTTAAATTTACAATTGACACATCAATTATAGTATTGCATTGAAGATGCTCTAAGATCAACTCTAATATAAATGCTAATGTCAATTGTATATTTAACATAAAAAAGTATGATCTGATTTGTTATTTTCATTTTTGCAATAATGTATAATTACTATTTAAAGTATTAAATTTACTTTTTCTCATATTTGAAAGTTATAAAAATAAATTTTTATTTTTAAAATAATTAAAAAATAAAAAAGTTGCGAGGATTATATGAAAAAATTGCAGTAAGAAACCTAATTAGTTCCACTTGATCAAAAGGTGTTTCGAATAACCGAATAAATTAGACACCTAAGCTAACAATCTGTAGACTTAAACATAATATGTAACAAATAGGAGTACGGGGAAAACACAGACAACAAAAGTGTCCGAAGAAGAGAAACAGTTGAAAGTTACGATAGATCTTCAACTCATCTCCAAAAGTAAGGCGTTATTTACATTTTGTCGCACAATGTAAATACAAGACCCAACTTAGAATTCACCATAAACGTCTGTAATGCCAAAAGCATTTTTCCTAACTAGAGACTTACTTGGCGCACAAGATTTTCCAACTTGGCCATATGCTGAATGCAGTCAACATATGAAGTTCAATCGCCCAAAGAATATTGGAATCAGAAATGGAGTATGGACTAACACAATAGAGTCTGGGAAACTCTGTTTTGCTTGATTATTTAACGCAGTTAGATAATTACAAAATAACCCGCTTATAAAGTCAACATTTTGCATTCAACCTGGTTCTCCATTCAACCTCGAAGCGATTTCAAAAAAGAACATAAAGAAACAACTGAAGCAAGAAAATGGCCAAGGAAGATTACGTCCAAAACATTTCAGGATTTTACTGTCATGGTCACAAACGAAAATCTCCTACCATCCCATTTTGTATGTTCCCGAGAATTGGCAACAGGTCCAGATAAAGGAAGAACCAGAGACAAAAACATGAAGCAGCAGACGAAAATGGCCACGAATTGACAAATCTGCTGTCAAGTGAATTACCATCATCAAATTCCACCACACAATGATAACTACTGCTGCTCATCTTCACCCATCTCTTCACCAAGACCTCGTTGCACTAATCTGTAATACAGAATACCCATTGTCGCCATACATGCCCTGCATAAGATAGTATAGCACTTGAATTAATAAAGACAAGATAAAAGAGTTGCAAAATATGCCCTCCTCTGATCATGATTGGTGCGTCAAAAATCTTGTAAATCTTAGAAATAAGTAACCCTAATGATGATGCATATTTTCTTTTTATGTCACAAGTGGATAGAGGTTCAATAGCCAGGTAGCCACCATAGTACATAGATGCAGCTAAGTCAGGAGATATATGGTATCCCACTTCTTTCTGGCGATGCAATGTTATTTTTGAGAGAAACTTGAATCAGCAGTTCAAGAAAGGGGGGGCTTTTTTCTTTTAAGAAAAAAAATAATAGGAAATTCTGTCTAAAATTGAGCATAGATAAGTAAACCGGAAAAAAATTTAACATAACTAACTTGTTTTCCTTATTATACGTCAATCAATAAAACCCTATTATATGTCAATCAACAAAATTATTATCCTTTCTGCTCGTCACCTAGGGCACTTGACTTGTAGGCTTATGCAAAATAAATTTAACATGAGGTTGATAAAGAGCGTATGGGTGGGGAATTTACATGATTGCGATAAGGAGAAGGATTTTTCTTGGATCCATTCTTGATGATCTTTGAGGCCGCAAACGACCTTCCGGTACATCATTTGACGTTGATGCATCTTTCCGTGGGGGTACAGTCACAGGTAGAGTTGGTAATGCACTTGACCAGAATGGAATCAATGATCTAAGGAACTTGTGCCTGAGCGAACCTACAATTAGGAATCTTAAAGAATTTATATTCAAACTAAATAAGGAGTTTGAAGAGAATAATAGAATAGAGTACGCATAAACTATAACCATACAAGTGAACAGGACTCATTCTCTATTTCTATGAGAACTATAGCTCTAAACTAAAAAGAGATAGTGCAGACTGCAATTGCAAGTACAAAAAAACACAAACAAGTGCAACGCATAATCTTTTTTGTATATATTATTTCGAATGTGAAAACTGACTTATTCTTCATGCGTAAGAAAATATACACCTCTTATTTGAGCAGTTAACTATATCACATCTAGATAAAATTCAATCAGAGACAGCATGACATCACACAACACC
>NW_010362211.1:103774-104368 GCF_000414095.1 Morus notabilis | reverse complement strand
CAAACAAACAAAAAAAACAAAAAAACAAAAAGAAAGAAAGAATATCAGTCCACATAAGCTCTGGAAGAGGATGGGTTCGTCCATTCAACCAGCAAGCAACCATATTGCGAAAGAAGAAAGGGGGAAAAAATAGAAAACAATCGTCAAGATCACAATATCTAGAAGACCTTAATTCAGCACACATAAACAACAAATAAGATAGTTAATTTTCATTATAAAAAAATAAAAAATAAATAAAAAAAAAACAGTTTAGTAATAGTAATATCTAATGCTTACCCCTTTTTGTGTACTTTTTACGATTTCCTTCTTCATCATCAGCGTAATATGAAATTTCAGAGTTTTGTCGTTCAACATGAAATGCACCCTTTCGTGTTGTAGCACCAGCCTGGATTTCATCACATCAACGAAAACAAAAAGCATGAGACGACATGCAAAAGGAAAATACGTCAAGACACAGAGAGGCAACCGTCCACACTGCAGTGGCAGATTATACAAACAAAGAGTAAGTCTACTTAAATACTTCATTTAGATTGAAAACTAAGAAATGCTCTTACACCAACAGGACTTGAGCTTTTCATGAAACTCCCTGCTGAA